>NC_037688.1:32308979-32309571 GCF_003255815.1 Theropithecus gelada
TCAGCTCACTGCAACCTCTGCCTCCCGCGTTCAAGTGATTCTCCTGCCTCAGCCTCCTGAGCAGCTGGGACTACAGGCATGCACGCCTAACTGATTTTTGTATTTTTAGTAGAGACGGGGATTTCATCATGTTGGCCAGGATAGTCTTGATCTTTTTTTTTTTTTGAGACGGAGTCTTACTCTGTCGCCAGGCTGGAGTGCAGTGGCGCGATCTCAGCTCACTGCAAGCTCCGCCTCCCGGGTTCACGCCATTCTCCTGCCTCAGCCTCCCGAGTAGCTGGGACTACAGGCGCCCGCCGCCACGCCCGGCTAAGTTTTTGTATTTTTTAGTAGAGACGGGGTTTCACCGTGTTAGCCAGGATGGTCTCGATCTCCTGACCTCGTGATCCACCCGTCTCGGCCTCCCAAAGTGCTGGGATTACAGGCTTGAGCCACCGCGCCCGGCCCTTTTTTTTTTTTTTTTAAGACACAGTCTCGCTCTGTCGCCAGGCTGGAGTGCAGTGGCATAATCTCAGCTCACTGCAACCTCTGCCTCCCGCGTTCAAGTGATTCTCCTGCCTCAGCCTCCCGAGCAGCTGGGACTACAGGCATG
>NC_037688.1:32309938-32349619 GCF_003255815.1 Theropithecus gelada
TGATCTTTTTTTTTTTTTGAGACGGAGTCTTACTCTGTCGCCAGGCTGGAGTGCAGTGGCGCGATCTCAGCTCACTGCAACCTCTGCCTCCCGGGTTCAAGTGATTCCCCTGCCTCAGCCTCCCCAGTAGCTAGCATTACAGGCACATGCCACCTTACCCAGCTAATTTTTTGTATTTTAGTAGAGACGGGGTTTCACCATGTTGGCCAAGATAGTCTCGATCTCCTGACCCTCGTGATCCGACCGCCTTGGCCTCCCAAAGTACTGGGATTACAGACGTGAGCCACCATGCCTGGCCTCTTTTTTGTTTTATTAAGAGGTGAGTCTTGCTATGTTGCTCAGGCTGGACTTGAACTCCTGGGCTCAAGTGATCCTCCTGCCTCAGCCTCTTGGGTAGCTTAGAGTGTGTGTCACTACACAGGCTTTATCTCACCTTTACACGGCATTTGAATGTTTTCTAACACACAGAATATGAGAGTAAGTTAACACATACAAATACTTTAGAAATAATTTAAATGGACACATAATGGAGAGTGTGTGCAGAAAGTGTTACTCATAGGGACGCAAGCTCAGAAAACTTTGCAGGTTTCAGCTCCAGGCAACGGGAAGCCGTTGGGGATTTCTGACAAGCCAGTGCTAGGTTAATCTGGACTGAATCCAGTAAAGAACAGTGGACCTGGAGTGAGGGGAACTCCATTAAACCCTGGCTGTGCCTTTGGCCAGTTGTGAGATCCTGGACATGCATCTTTTCCTCTTGGGGCCCCTCGGTGCCCTCATCTGTGATGCTGGTGGGCCCCAATCCGCCACCCACAATCGGACTGAGGATGAGGGTGCCGCAGTGGATGCCCAGCCAATCTTCGGCTTGGAGAGTCAGGCAGTCACTGCAGGTAGGAAGTGGGGGAACCATAGGCAGGGAGAGGAAGGGAGAGGAGCAAGGGCTGCACGTGGAAGAGCTTGCAAGCCTGGATGAAACAGCCATCAGTGATTCCAGAAACCCGCCTTCCCCTCACCCTGGCTGCAATCTCATCCTTGTACAGGCCTCTCCACCAAAGCCTGCAGCCCCAGGGGGTCTTCCAGGAACCGGCCCTCACGGGCCCCCAGCTCCTCTGGAGATGGAGCTAGTCTTGCCATCACAGCAGGGGTGTGGGGGGCCCGGGAGCAAGCAGGCAAGGCCACTGGGTTTCTCTCTGTGCCTGTGACCAGGATGAAAGACCCAAAGAAAGCTGTGGCTTCTGCCATGTGAACTTGGCAGGTCCCAGGTACTGGCTGCCTTCCTGTGGCAGGGGTGGGGGTTGGGAGGTTCACTTCCTGCTTCTCAGGCTGGAAGACAATCCAAGTCAGCCTGGAGCCATCCCGCCCTGGCACTAACTAAATCAAGCAATCATCTAAACTGCACCTGGTCGCTGCTCCCTTCCTGACCCCAGTCTCCTTGACCTCAGCCCTTGAGTCTAGCAGCAAGTGGGATCACTGGAAGTGTGCTGTCTCATTCCCTCCAGTCCTCTGCCCTAGGTCTCTAAACACACACACACACCCCCCACACCACCACAACCGCTACCACCACTACCAGGAAAAAGAACTGGAGGAACCAGCTGGTGGCCTGTGTGTACACCTTATCTTGCGGCAGTCTGCAGAGCCCCACCTTAGAAGAAGTTGGGCCAGGGTCACGGCGAGAATGCGAGGCTTTGTCCCAGCTGCAGTAGCACTCAGAGCTAATCCCCATGGAGCCCTGCTTATGTGTCAAGCATGGTTCTAAACACCTGACACAGGTTCAGTCACTTGATCCTCGCCATACCCCTAACTAGGTGGGTATTCTAACTATTGTCATTTTGCAGATGGGGAAACTGAGGCTGAGTAATCTGCCCAAGGTTGCCCACTTATGTCTCCTTGATGAGTTGGCCCCTTTACCACTGGGAAAGAGCCATCTTGGTCCCTGGAAATACTCCTTGTCCTGAAGTCTGCTTGGTTAGTAATAGAATCACGTTCGTTTCCTGAAGCTTGGTGTGCACAGGATCCATGTTTTCCCATACTTTTCCTTTCAACTTGTGTATGCCTTTACATTTAAGGTGCATCTCTTGCAGACAGAATATAGTTGGATCTTCTTCTTTAATCTAGTCAGACAATCTCTGCCATTTTTTTTTTTTTTTTTGAGAAGGAGTTTCACTATTTTTGCTTAGGCCAAGATGGCAATGGTGCCATCTCGGCTCACTGCAACCTCTCCCTCCTGGGTTTAAGCAATTCTCCCTGCCTCAGCCTCTGAGTAGCTGGGATTACAGGCACCTGCCACCATGTCTGGCTATTTCTTTTTTCTTTTCTTTTTTTTGTATTTTTAGTAGAGATGGGATTTCACCGTGTTGGCCAGGATAGCCTTGAACTCCTGACCTCAGGTGATCCTACCTGCCTCGGCCTCCCAAAGCGCTGGTATTACAGGCATGAGCCACCACACCTGGCCATCTCTGCCTTTTAATTGAAGCACTAAATCTATTTACATTTAATGTTGGCGTAGCTCTACTCTGGTTTTCTTTTCTCATTCTTTCCTTCTTTTTTTTTTTTTTTTTTTTTTTTTGAGACAGGGCTTGCTCTGTCACCCAGGCTGGAGTGCAGTGGCACGATCTTGGCTCACTACAGCCTTGACCTCTGGAGATCAAATATTCCTCCCACCTCAGCCTTCCGAGTAGCTAGGATTACAGGTGGGCACCCCCATACCTGGCTGCTATTTTCTATTTGTCTCCTCTGTTCTTCCTTTGTCTTGTTTGAATGAAATATTTTACAATATGCCATACTATCTCCTCTATTGACCTTTCAGCTCTGCTTTCGGTATTTTCCTTGCAGCTGTTGCTCTAAAGAGAATAATATGCATCTGTAACTTACGGTCATCCCTCTCAAATGAATCCCCTGGTCCGCTCCTTTTCTGAGACAGGAGCTTGCTCTGTTACCCAAGTGAGAGTGTGGTGGCATGGCTATCGCTCACTGCAGCATCAACTTCCTAAGCTCAAGCGATCCTCCCACCTCAGCTTCCCGAGTAGCTGGGACTACACGCTCACACCACCATGCCCAGCTAATTTTTTTTTTTTTTTTAGAGACGAAGTATCACTATGTTGCGTAGGCTGGTCTCGAATTCCTGGGCTCAAGGACTCAATTGATCCTCCTGCCTCAGCCTCCCAAAATGCTGGGCTTATAAGCATGAGCCACTGTGCCTGGCCAGCGCCCCTGGTTTTTCTATGTCCCACTTTTGCATGCTACACATGACAGAGCCTGCTATCCTGTGATTCAGTGTGCACTTTACACAGACGGAGCCATCTTGAACTATGATCTTTTCCAGCTATAGTACAGGGATGTGGCCAGGGGGTCCCTCTCTCAGTCTAGCAGTGGTTTGGGCAAATTTTAATCTATTGATCCATTTTGTCTTTATTTTGTGAAGCAAGTAGAAAATGGCATAGGATTCTTTTCCTTTCTTTTTTTTTTTTTTTTTTTTTTGAGATCGAGTGTCACCCTGTCACCCAGGCTGGAGTGGTGTGGCATGATCTCGGCTCACTGCAACCTCTGCTTCCCCGGTTGAAGCGATTCTCCTGCCTCAGTCTCCTGAGTAGCTGGGACTACAGGTGTGTACCACCACACCTGACTAATTTTTTTTTGTATTTTTAGTAGAGATGGGGTTTCACCATGTTGGCTAGTTTGGTCTTGAACTCCTGGCTTCAGGTGATCTTGCCTCGGCCTCCCAAAGTGCTGGGATTACAGGTGTGAGCCACTGTGCCCAGCCGAAAATGGCATAGGATTCATACGTTGAATTCAGTTGAACCACAAGAAGAAATGTCTAGGTAAGCTATAAGCAGGGACTTCAGCCTAGCTCTCACACCTGGATGTACAGGAAACAGAACAAAAGCACAGAGCTGGTGTGGAAACCGGAGCTAGACCGTGGAAGATGCGTTTACAGGTGTGGTGGGAACAGCCCCAGCACAGGGGTCTGTCATTTGATTGACTTGATTTCAGTTACTCCCTGGGTAGACACAAGCACCGCCACCTGCACACATGGTGAACTTGTGCTTGAGAGTCAGCCCCAAGCTGCCTCTTGCCTGTCTGGGGCCGTGGAAGGCCTCACACCCGAGCTCTGTATCTAGTCTATGCTGTGTCTCCACAAGGAAGCCCTCCTGGGTGCCCAGGGAAGCTGCTCACTTCACTCTGGGGCTGAAGGACCACCCTGGAGGAATCCCAGGAAGGCCTCGCTCTCCCTTCTGTGAACACTCCTCTCAGTCATCAAAGGCCAACACCTGTAGTTCTATGACTGGCGCCTCAGTCCCGCTATTCC
Organism: Theropithecus gelada; assembly: GCF_003255815.1. NCBI lineage: Eukaryota > Metazoa > Chordata > Mammalia > Primates > Cercopithecidae > Theropithecus > Theropithecus gelada. Next base: position 32,314,242 of record NC_037688.1, read on the forward strand.
AGGCGAAGCCCCATGAACCTCCCAGAGAAGCTCAGAAATTCAGGCCCGCCAACCCCCGACCCAATTTATAGATGAGGATATTGAGGCCTGAGAGGTCAAGTGACTCTTGAGATAGGATTGGTTGGGCCTGAAGTGGAGGCCTCCCTCCTCCTTCCCCCAGCTTGTAGCAACCTCCATACAGTTTCCCAAGAGCTGGGACTGGCACCCTGTGCACTTGACCTTGATTTAGGTGGTACATGCACTGATAGGGTGTCCTTTCTTAATCGTCTTCCAGTCCTGAGCACTGAAGGAGAAAGGCTCAGCTGGGTGCTGAGAGGTTGGAGGCCTCTCACGTGCTGGTTGTTTTCAACATGGCAGCTGGCGGGACCTGGTTTTGAGAAGGGAGGACAACAGAAGATGACAGCTTGGGATCCAATGAGATGGGAAGCTATGCAAGACACATTTCACTTCCTGCTCTGCCTGACCAAACCATTGCCTTAGCTCATCGTCATGGGGGTGGGCAGTGCCGCTGACACTGAGCAACTATCCCGCCTCCCGCCTGCCCCCACTCACCGCATTCGCCACCTTGGGGAGAAGCAGATTCTGGGCACACCATTCCCCAGGAAAGCATCCTGTGCCACCTGGCCCTGTGCTGCCTGGGAGGAGGGGTTCTGGGGAGGGGGATCCCGGAGGAAAGCAGGGAAGCCCCCTCCTGCCTGGGCACCACGCCCTTCTGCCCACCCTTTCTACCTGACCGAAGACCCCTCCTACTCCTGCCACATCAGTGGGTCTCTTCCTTCCAGCTCGTTCCCAGTCCTGGCCCCATTTACTCCTTTCTTCCCAAGGCTTGGGGGACAGAGGGAAGGCATGGGCACAGGTTTACAGGCTGTGTTCGTAGCTGGGGTGGGGAGAAGGGGAGATCACGCCACTGATGACGCCTCCACTTCCCAGGCATCTGGGGGCTCCCATGGCTCCCCCTACAGTAACAAGTCCCCTTTTACAGCAGTGGAACTGGACACCAGAGAGGCATGTCCAGCACTCGGGGCCGCCCAGAGGAAACTGGCCTGCATGGGCAACAGCACAGTTATGCCCGAAACTGCTCTGGAATGAGCAGCTCATTGGGGTGGAGGGATTTTTTGGTGATTCAAAGACCCGACCAATGGGCCGGGGCCCAGGAAGCGATGCAGTGGGGAGTGGATTTGGCCAAAGCACCTTGTGCCAACTGCGTGGGGTCCATGCCCCACCCCCCAGCCTGCTCTGTTCCCGCCTTAGAGAGAAGCAGACGGCCTCTCCCAGGCTATGCCAGGAATGCGGCCCACAGCAGCATGGGCAGGGGGAAAGGGCAGCCTGCTGCCCAGAGGGTGGGCGGAAGGGCGATATGCCCGGGTAGGAGGGGGCCTTCCCCGTTTTCCTCCTCTCCCTCCCCAGGACCCCTCCTCCGGGCAGCACAGGGCCAGGTGGCATAGGACGCTTTCTTGGGGAACGGTGTGCCCAGAATCTGCTTCTCCCCAAGGTGGCAAAGGTGGTGAGTGGGAGTAGGCAGCGGGTGGGGTAGCTGCTCAGGGTCAGCAACACGGCCCACTCCCACAGCGATAAGCTAAGGCAATTGTTTGAAGAAATGTCCACCCAAACTCAGGGCACATCGCGGAGGGCAGCTTTCTGAGCAGAGAGGTGGAGGACGTGCTTCCAGACAGCCGGGGCCGCGGGAGGGGAGGGGGGGCCAGTTTTCTGCAGCCCGGTCGCCGGTCAGCCGGGGCTCAGGCCTCACATCCCTATCCTTCATGAGCCTTAATTCTGGGAGTTGGGGCCGATGATGACCTCCCTTGACAGATGAGAAGACAGGGTCAGATGTTCGGCTGCACGTGCTGTGGCAGGGCCTGGACGCGAGTGCCCCACTCACAGCCCAGGCTCGGCCAGGAGGCCTCCTGGCAGCCAGATCGGGACCCACGGCTGTGACTTCCTCGGCACAGAGGCTGTGAGGAAGCCCAGCGGCGCTCAGTGGGGGCAGCAAGGTGGGGCTCTTGGTGGCGTTGCCGGAGTGACTGCAGGCCAGTCCTGTGCGGTCTAACTGGGACAAGCTCGAGTCCACAGAGGTGGACTTGAGGTTCCGGATCACCTGCCTCCTCCCCCTGAGCCCTATGACCCTCCCGTCACCCAGGGAATGTGAGGACAGGGAGGTGGCCTCAGGCTCATCCCACGAGGAATCAGGCAGTGGAGAGTGGATAGGGAGCAAAAATGCCAGAGCCACAGGCAGAAAGGAAAGACAGCTTGAGCGCTGGCAGAAAGCAGGCACGACCCTGCCCTTAGGGCTGAAGATGAGTGAAGGGGGCCTGCCCAGGGCCCCGCCCCAAAACCAGGTAGGGTGGTCTTCCCTTGCAGCACATTTTCTGATATCTCTTAGTACCTTCCACCAGATCCTCCAGATAATGCCACTCAATAATAAGATGCAGGGTTGCAATCCCAGCACCTTGGGAGGCCAAGGTGGGAGGATCACTGAGTCTGCGAGTTTGAGACCAGCCTGGGCAACATAGCGAGACCCTATCTCTACAAAAAAATTTAAGAAAATTAGCCAGGCATGGTGGTATGCACCTGTAGTCCCAGCTACTTAGGAAGTTGAGGTGGGAGGATGGCTTGAGCCTGGGAGGATGGCTTGAGCCTGGGAGGTTGAGGCTGCAGTGAGCTACAATCTTGCCACTGTACTCCAGCCTGGGTGACAGAGTAAGACCCTGTCTCTAAAAAAATTAAAAAGATAGAGGGAAGAGCTTTCTCCATCATACTGGAACACCACGTGGCATCTCTTGCCGCCCAGCCTGCCCTGTCTATGCCCTCCTAGGGTGTCCTCTAAGACCACAGAAGCAGAAGGCAGTGCCCAGCCCACCTGCCTACTTTCTGCCTTGGGGTATTTTTTGAGCACCACTGAGCTCCTCTGAAGAGGGGCCAGGAGCTCTGGGCAAGGAGGCAGGCAGAGAGGAGACTCAGGGACCCTAAGCCCTGTAATGACAGTCTTGGGATGGCCCTTTGGATGTGGGGCCCTCCAGACCCCTACTCTGGCAGGGAGGGATTATAGAGAGAAAGGAGGCCCAAGGGGGCCCAAGGCGACTAGGCAGGCAGGGTGCCTGGAAGAGAGCCAGGCCAGTGCCCACAGTGCCGAGCCTGGTCCCCCTGTGACTGATCTGGGGGTCCTAAACAGGTAAAACACTATGGCCAATATCAATTGCCTTGCCAGGCCCTGGGGACCCTGGTGTCAGGGTGGTGTGTGTTATGCTGGGCAAGGGGCAGGGACAGGGAGTTTGGGGAGCTGACTACTGACACGCCTGCTGGATGGGTCTATCTGTCCCTTGAGGGAAGAGGGTGATCAGACCCATTGGCCAGCCCCAGAGGCTGGAAGGAAGCTGGTTATGCCAGCATCTGGCTTAGCCTGAGGAAGGATGGGGAAGAGGATGTGGCTGGCTTGGGAGACACCACTGGTATCTGCTCAGCTTCCCCCCCCTCCCCGCCACCCCCTCTCCTACTCACGGGTCTTGGGGTCTTATTCATGGTCAGCTGTCAGGATGGGAAGGTTCCAGTACCTTGTGGAGGGGAGGGGCTGCTATCCGGGCTGCTAGTGTGCCCAGAGGTGACTTTGGGCGGGAGATGTAAGCTCTTCCTCATCAGTTAAATCAGGATAATTATAATCCTTATCCCTCGTGCTATCAGCAGGATTAAAGCAGATAACCGATAACACATTTAAAGCGGCTGGCACACAGTGAGGGCTCAGTACAAGGGGTGTGGATTCAGGGCTAATTCCGCTGCTGAGTGTCTGGGCAGGGAACTTCTGCAACCCCCTCAAATCACACCTGTTCTCTACGCTTCCCCAAAGGGAGGCTGGTCCCCAGGGCAGAAAGGGTGGAGAGGGCTCCCAAGGGAGGGCTCCGAAAAAGACATGGCGAAGTGGCAAAGGAGGCTGCTGGACCAGGGGGACAGGTATGCCCAGGAGCTGAGAGTGGTGGGCAGCTCTGGCCACCTCACCTGGCTGTGTTCTAGAAACGGGGAGGGACGTGGAGGGTGAGAATCCACAGCCTGGCTTCTTGTCTCATAAGGAAGCCTGGGTCCTGCCTGGCTGGGTGACTGAAGGGATGATTTAGAAACTGTTCTGGTAAAATTCCACACAGAGTCCGAAAGTCAGACGATCCCTCACCTCTGAGCAGGGAGGGGCTCCAGGGTTTGCTTCCTGGCTCTTCTCGCTGTCTTTTCAGATCCTTCTAACTCTGCCCTGGCTCCATGGCCTAGGGTCCCCTCACTCTTCCCAGCATGGCCCACTCTGTCCCCACCTTCTAGGGCCGGGGAAACTGGATCCTGGGAGGCCAGGACTCCAGTCTTCGGCAGCAAGCACAGTACCGAGCTTGGAGGCGAAGCCAGAAGGGTTAACACCGGCAAGCCCCTCTGCCCCAGGAGCAGGTGTGCAAATCCACCCCAGACCTGGGGACTCGGCTGAGACAAAGCTGCCGCCTACAAGGCCTCTCTCCCAGCTCCTCCATGTCCCGACCCAAAGACCCACCCCAGCACCCCCTGCTGGGGTCGGCAACAGATGGGGGGCTCAGGTTGGAGCGCTGGTGGCTCCCCCAGCCTCTCTGTTCCCACTAACGGAGCTGCGATTGCCCGTGAGGTGAACGAGAGAGCAGCAGCACCCTTTTTTGGAAAGTCAAAAGTTAAAAGAAAAGAAAAAAGCCGAAAAGCACCCTCCACACTCCTGGGAAGCCCCGCTGCTTGTGCTGATTTTCTGGGGTGCTAAGGGGGGTTCCCATGCACAGCTGGGTGGGTGGGGGCTCCATCCAGAGTAGGCCTCCACATCCTCCTGGGCCCAGCCCTCACCCTGCTGTCTCAGCCCAGGGACACAGGAGGAAGGGGAGGAAGAGTGAGTGTGTGGAGAGAGAGAATGAGAGAGAGGTGGGGAAGGTGAGTCAGGCTGCCTGGACGGCTGGCCCAGAGCCAAGCAGGGAGCAGGCCATGGGGGAGGAGGGGCCCCTTGTCCTCTTGGGTGTGGTCATGGTGACAGAACAGGTGATGGTGGCACAGCCCAGGTTAATCCTCCCCTTGCCTCCTACAGTGATGGGGCCGGGGTCCGCCCTGAACCACAGCTCGGGGAGACTGGGAGGAGCTGGCCGCAGAGCTGGCAACGTGGGCTGGATCTCCCGTCCCCAGCCAGCCTCAGACCCCAGCTCCTCCCTCCAGGACAGTTTTGTTCATGTCACTCCACCCTGAGGGCTGCCACATTTGTTCAGTCCCGGTCAGCTCTTTTCAGAATTCAAACCCTAAGCCAAGCTCACAGATGCCTCTCTCTACAGCTCCTTCCGGTACCATCCACTGGTCACTCAGGACAAGACCCTGAGCCAGGACACGCTGTAGCTCACTCTCTGGTCCCTCATCATTCTGCAAACTCTCCCCATTCCCCCCGATCACCCCCTGTTCCAGACTGAGGTCCTGACCCTGACAGCGCCCGGGGCCCAAGCTGGGGGTTGAGGCTCAGAAACCAGGTCCCAGCTTGCCAGCTGCGTGGCCGGGCGGCCTTTCCTCCGGCTGGCCCCCATCTTCCCCTGGGTTCTGCACCTCTCAGGAGGGGATGTGGCACCGAACAACTTCTTTCGGCCTCTCTGGTTGGATCCCCCAGGCGCCTGTGCTGTGGGCGGATGGGTTCTCCCAGAGGCAGTTGTGATCTCATGTGACAGTTGGGATCTCCATGTTCCCAGCGTCAGGGCCAAGGGGACCCAGCAGAGTCAGCTTTGTGGGGTCCCCGCCCCACTCTGCTCGCCTGTGTTCCTTGGGCATGCATCCCACGCCGCCTCCTGGGGTAATAACTGTTTATGGCTGTGGTGGGGAGGGGTTACTGTCCCCTCCATCAGGCGGTGAGCTCCCGCGGGGATGGGCCTGTCCTGTTTGTTTCTGTGTCTTTGAGGCCCAGCCGAGGCAGAGGGCACGCAGGGTAGGGGTTTATGGACATGCACATTTGTGTCTGTTCCTAAGCTGGAAAGAAATGGCACCAAACCCAGCTCCCTCCAGTGACCCCCCACCAGGCAACGCTGCTTCTCCCCCGCCACTGAGTGACTCCCTTTCCACCGTGACTGCTCAGCTCCTCCAGGGCTCACCTCACCGGTCTACGGGGTCTGCTCAGCCACAGCAAGGCACTGGCCTCTCAATGCCAAAAGAGGCTTATCCTAAGACTGCAGGCACCACTGACTCCTCCCAAACACGGAGGATGGCTTCAGTGCTATCTCCTGCTGGACTCAGCAGGCTCCTGTGCCCTGCACTGGCCAATGTCGCTTCCAGATGATTGCAGGTGCCGGGAGCAGCTCTACCTTGCACCCTGGTCAAAGTGAGCATGTCTGGGCCTGCCAACCCTGTCACAGCCCCTTGTCAGCTTCAGGGGTCCTGGTGGGAGAATTCTTTTCCAGGGGTGTCTGGGATCTGGCTCCATGCTGAGACCTTGTCTGCTATTTTTCTGAACTTTCCACCAATGAGGCACACCCGTGCCTGAGTTTGCTGCCCCAGGTCACGACTGTGGGCTGTGGACACCTGTTTCCCCTTCCCTTCTCCCCTGGGCACACGTCATGCCCACTCCCACCTTTGGCTCCACACACCCTCTCCCTCTCCTCATCCCCGCCAGTCCCCAGTCATCACCCCACTCCGTCCTATGCCAGGTACCTTGTCCCAATCCACCACTTTGAACCGTGGTTCCATAGCAGGATCTGTCTTCTGAGTCTCCTCAAGGGCTACAGCCTCGTTCTCCATGGAGCCCTGGAAGGAGAACATACGAGAGGATTATATACAGTGGGTGAGGGAAGAGGGCAGAGCCCCAAGCTGCCCCGAGAAGAGGCAGCCAGGAGTGGTGAGAGCCCCATGGGTGGGGCAGGGTGGTGGAGATCAAGGACGTTGGGTCCTTCTGAAAACAGAGAGACCCTGATGTGAGCATTGTTATTCTCTGTATTTTATATTTCCCTTAAAAAAAAAAAAAAAAAAAATTTCCAGCCAGGCACAGTGGCTCACACCTGTAATCTCAGCACTTTGGGAGACCAAGGTGGGTGGATCACCTGAGGTCAGGAGTTTGAGACCAGCCTAGCCAACATGGTGAAAACTCATCTCTACTAAAAATACAAAAAAGTTCACCAGGCGTGGTGGTGTGCGCCTACAATCCCAGCTACTCAGGAGGCTGAGGCAGGAGAATCGTTTGAATCTGGAAGACAGAGGTTGCAGTGAGCCGAGATCGTGCCACTTCACTCCAGCCTGGGCGACAGAGCGAGACTCCATCTCAAAATAATAATAATAATAATAATAATAATAATAATAAAATTTCTGCATAAACAAAACAGGCAGAAAAATCTGGGAGAGGAAGTGAGCCGGCGGAGAGACTGCAGGGAAAGGAGCTTGCTTAGTGGGAGCCCTCTGGGAAAGGGGTCCCTGCTAGTCCTCCCTCAGGTCCCTGGCAGGTCCCAGGCAAAGAGAGTACCAGGGTAGCACCCAGGGCACCTGGTGGGGCTCACGGGGCCACGCTGATGAGTCACAGGCTGTGGCTTCTAGGGCCACACGCCCACAAGAAAGAAAGGCAGCAGGGAGCAAGGGAGGCTGTCCCTGCAGCAACACCCAAGTGCCAGTCAGTCAGCAGCCACACGTGGGGTGGGATTGGCAGAGCAGTGCCCAAGTGGACTCAAGGTTAAATCGAACTCACAAAAAGGTAAAGTCAGAGGGAAATGGGATGTGCTCGGAAAAGCACACAGCCCCAGTCAGCTCTGATGTCACGCAGGGTGAGCCCAGAGCGAGCAGGGTGAGCCCAGAGCGAGCAAGGTGAGGCCAGAGCGAGCAGGCTGGCACGTAAAGTGAAACCCATGCTTCCCCGTAGGAGGGGCGGAGAGAGAGTGCTCGCCTTCTCTGTGTCCTTGTGACTGAAGGAAGCCATGGTGCTGGTGGCCATGGCAGGGAGCTGGAAGCTGGACGCTGGCCGGCGGCCAAGAGGCTACTGTCACGACTTGTACATTTTTGTTTCCAAACGGACCCAAGAGAACCTGATGCTGACAGTATTTGGCATTTTATGGGAAAATCCACGTGTAACCTAAAAGTCGGCTTTTGTGGTCCTGTCTTAGTCTGTGTGTCTCAGCGTATTTAGTCTGTATCACCAAGCTAATACCTGAATTTTTTTATTTCTTTGAGACAGGCTCTTGTTCTGTCACTCAAGTTGGAGTGCAATGGCCCACTGCTACCTCTGTCTCCTGGGCCTAGGCCATCCTCCCACTTCAGCCTCCCAAGTAGCTGGAACTACAGGTGCACGTGACCACACCCGGCTAATTTTTGTATTTTTAATAGAGATGGGGTTTGGCCATATTGCCCAGACTGGTCTTGAACTCCTGACCTCACGTGATCCGCCCACCTCGGCCTCCCAAAGTGCTGGGATTACAGGTGTAAGCCACCGTGCTAGGCCAACACCTGATTTTAAAAAATACGTGTGTGTGTGTGTGTATCTATCTATCTCATGCTCTCTTGAGTACAAAGAATAGTGGATTTTATAGCACATCATACATGGAAATACCTCAAATATCCAATAAAAAAGTCCTCCCTCTTCCCAAGACAGCAGCTCAATAATCCTGTTCCTTCCAGTTCTATCTAACCTCAAAATACTCCAGGGCATGCCCTCTCCAATCCCTCCCCACCACCCTGCTCCAGTGAGCTAGTGACTTCCTTCTTCCTGGGTAGTTTTCTCCACGTCACTCAAGTCCTTCCTTGAGTAGGATGGTTGACTCCCTCTCTGTACCCCCAGTACCACTCACTGCAACCCCATTTGCCTCTCCTAGAAAACACAAGGCTCATCTTTTTTTTTTTTTTTTTAGACTGAGTCTCATTCTGTCGCCCAGGCTGGAATGCAGTGGCACCATCTCAGCTCACTGCAAGCTCCGCCTCCCAGGTTCATGCCATTCTCCTGCCTCAACCTCCCGAGTAGCTGGGACTATAGGCACCTACCACCACGCCTGGCTAATTTCTTTTTTGTATTTTTTTAGTAGAGACAGGGTTTCACCGTGTTAGCCAGCATGGTCTTGATCTCCTGACCAAGTGATCCGCCCGCCTCGGCCTCCCAAAGTGCTGGGATTACAGGCGTGAACCATCGCACCCAGCCACAAGGCTCACCTTAGCAGGGAAGGGCTTACCATACATAGTACTATTAATGTTTTCGTCTATACTACACTTTTCAGACTGCTCGGAGTGGTAGACACAGATCTCTTTTGGGTATATCCACCTGAACCACCACTGCAAGCAGAAGACAAGGCATTTAGGGAGTTGGTATTTCATGAGTGTTTACTATATGCTCAGCCGTCTAATCTTCCTAATAACTGCATGAAGTAGGCACAGTGCTTATTCCCATTCGGCACATGAAGGGACCTGCCCACGGGGCAGTCTCACAGCTAGTGAGGGGTCGAGCCAGCAGTGGGACCTCAGAATATTCTCTTTACCACCACGATCTTCTTCTCCAATCATTCTAGCAACTGATCTATTCATTTTCCAACTTTATTTTTGAGACAGGGTCTCTTGCTCTGTCACCCAGGGCTGGAGTTCAGCGGAGTGATCTCGGCTCACTGCAACTTCCACCTCCTCAGCCCAAGTGATCCTCCCACCACAGCCTCCTGAGTAGCTGGGGCCACAGGCACACGCCACCACAGCAGGCTCATTTTTGTATTTTTTGTAGAGATAGGGTTTTGCTATGTTGCTCAGGCCGGTCTTACACTCCCGTTCTCTAGTGATTTGCCTGCCTCGGCCTCCCAAAATGCTGGGATTACACGCATGAGCCACTGCACCCAGCCCATTTTCCAACTTTTAAAAAGTCATACTTTCCATCTGTGATTTTTACCCAGTTGGTATTTATAATTTCTTGCCTCCTGTTGTTTGTGAATGTTGGGGGTAATTATCTTTTTTTGTCCAGTGGTGTGATAGGTTCCAATAGGCAGGGACCTTGTGGATTTCTGTTTCCTGTTTCTAGACCCCTGCCTAGCCTGGGTCTTGCAAATACCAGATGCTCCACCCACATTTCCCCAGTGGGCTGTGTTTCAATGCTGGGTCTCTGCAAGCAGCCACCGTTTCCCAAGACTCCTGCCATGTGGTGGGCCTGGCTGTGGGGGCGAAGCCCTGAAACTCTGCAGGGCTCACACTCCTTGGGGATGTGAAACAAATGGAGTGGGTGTATCTGCCCACCCTGCCACGTGGTGGGGTGTCTGCCTGAGGGGGTGGGCCAGGACACAAAACATGCATCTTGCAGTCTGGGCTGGATAGGGCAGTGCCCAGATAAAAGGATCAAAATTCCAACAATCTAGATCATAGATTCTCAGTGCCCTTTGGCCGAGTACATAGGAAAGGCATGAGCAGAATGAAAAATATATAAGACTGGTATGAGATTGCCAGTATTTTATTTTGCCAAATAAAAATATTTCAAGGGCAGGCATGGTAGCCAATGCCTGCAATCCCAGCACTTTGGGAGGCTGAGGTGGGAGGATTGCTTGAGGCCAGGAGTTTGAGACAAGCCTGGGCAACAAAGTGAGACACTGTCTCTATCACAGAAAAAAAAAAGCCAGGCGTGGTGGTAGTGTGCACCTGTGGTCCTAGCTACTCAGGAGGCTGAGGGAGGAGGATCATTTGAGTCCAGGAGGTTGAGGCTATGAGTAAGCTATGATTGTGCCACTGCACTCCAGCCTGGGCAACAGAGTGAGACTTTGTCTCAAAAAAAAAATTTTTTTTTAAATTTACTATCAGCAACATTTCATAAACAAGAGGAAATTTCAATGCCAAATATATAGGAAGTACATGTTGTCAGGATAAAAGGCAGTTCTTTCCAAGGAAGGCAGTTGGCAACTTTATACTGACATTTACCAAAAAAGGTTCTATTTTATTATTTTTAAAATTATTTTCTTTTTATAGAGATAGGGTCTCACTATGTTGCCCAGTCTGATCTTGAACTCCTGTACTCCAGTGATCCTCCTGCCTCTGCCTCCCAAAGTGCTATGATTATTGCTGTGAGCTACCATACCCGGCCTCTATTTTAAAATATTGATTAATCCAGAACAATTATAACAACATTCTGTTTTTATCAGCATTAATTGCACATAATTGTTCTTTGGGCTCAAGATGGTTGATGTGGGGCTTGATGATCTATCTGTAACAGGAAGTAAACCAAATGTTCACCATGTCCTGGTTCTAAGGTTCTACTTCAAAAATTACAAAAATCCAGTTTCTTAGAGAGATGCTAAATAGAAACAGCCATTGAAAGCTTCCTCATTCAACTGGAAGTATCCTGGGTGACATGAGGAAAGCAGAGGAGTCCCTGCTCTGTGGATTTCTGTCCTGCTCCTGAGAGCCGGGGGAAGGGCAGTGGGTCATACCCCGAGCGGCTCCATCCCCAGCACAGAGCGGCCAGGATTCTCTCTCCAGAATCCCTCTGAATCATGGACCAGAGCCAGTCAAGGGCTAGAAGAGGAGGCACCCTCTCTATGGAGGCTGAGGAAAAGAGGGACAAAGGGGAAGGGGGTGGGCATGGCCTCTTCCTATCCTTCTCCTTCCTGCTTCTGCTCTAGGATCCTGGCGCCACCCCAGGGAGCAATGTCAGGACTGATATGCTTCTGGCAAATAAGCCCCAGACTGACTAAATAAGCAAGGTACTTTCTGGGTGGCTTCATCGGGACCACACCCCTCCTTGGCAGAAGCCCAGGTTCTTATCACAAGGTGGGACACACCTCCAACATGGGAGGAGACTCCAAGGAAAACCAGAGCCAGTGTCACACGGTGTCAGTAGCAGGAATACTCCTAGGTACAGGGACACGTCCTCCGGTGCATTGTTCATTGATTGATTTTCTCAAGTCTAGTTGTGAGATTCCAGGTCTAAAAACTCTCCCTACACACAGCTAAGACAAAGAACAAGGTCTCCCAGTCCCACCTGGGGGACACCAGGACTCCAGGAACTGAGTCCTGCCAGGAGCGGCTGCGCTGCACGCACGCCACACACGTTGATCTGGGCCACGTTTTCCAGACTCCCGCCCCAGTGTTTATTTTAGAGTTGAGCCAGCTCACCCTTGAATTCCACAGGTGAACACCATCCATGAATCACGAGTGTGTAGAGGTCATTCCTGGGAACTAGGGTACAACTCCAGCTTTAAAAGGCTTTTAGAAAAAGTTTCTTGGAAACTTTCACATTCATTATTTAAAAGGCTCTCCTGGTCCTGGAAGCAAGCCAAAGGGTGGTTTTTAAACACTTTAAAATCCAAAAAGTGCTTAAATGAAGATATGTGTGCTTTTTTTTCCCCAGTATTTGGAAATTATTCCAGATGATGCCTTTTTTCCAATATTTGGAAATTATTCCAGATTATGCCTTTTTTTTTTTTTTAAATCAAGGTCTCACTCTGTCACCCAGGCTGGAGTGCAGTGGCATGATCTTGGCTCAGTGCAGCCTCAACCTCCCAGGCTCAAGCAATCCTCACATCTCAGCCTCCCAAGTAGCTGGGATGATGGGTATTCACCATCATGCCCAGCTAATTTTTAAACTTTTTGTAGAGATGGGGTCTTGCTCTGTTGCTCAGGCTGCTCTTGAACTCCCACGTTCAAGCAATCCTCCCACCTCAGCCTCCCAAATAGCTGGGACCATAGGTGTGCACCACCATGTCCGGTGAATTTTTTATTTTTTATAGAGACAAGGTCTTGCTATGTTGCCCAGGTTGGTCTCAAACTCCTAAGCTCAAGCGATCTGCTCACCTTAGTCTCCCAGAGTTCTGGGATTACAGGTGTGAACCACCGCGCCTGGCTGGTGATGCCTTTGAATTGGGTAGGTTTCAGTATTTGGTAAGGGAAGTGAAGAATTTTGTAGTTAGACTCACACTGGCTTTCACAGGAATGATCAGCACAAGTGTTGATGAGTGTGGCTTGACAGGGGGTGTCCAACCCATCTGTGTCAGGTGACAGCTTTCTTGTACCCTGAGGTGGATGAGACTATCCCAGGGCAACAGTCTGGTGCTGAGAACAGAAGTCCTCATCCCGGTCCCTCCTGGCCTCTCTGCCTTGGGAAGGCAGGCAGGAGAGACAGCTGGACACTCTTGTGTTCAGGCCCAGGGCTGTTGAGTGGCGAGGGGGCACCTGGCTCTCCTGATACCGCATTTACCTGTTGATTGTATCCCAAGCTAGCCCGTAAGCACTGTGCGCTAGAGACCCCACTCAATCTTGCTCACTGCTCACTCCCTAGTCCCCAGCACAGCCTTGGCCCGCCAATACCTGCTGAGTGATCCATTAGCAAGCAGGTGGGTGGCTGGGTCGACTCTGAGAGCCCAGGCCTGGAAAGGCCACCAATGTGTGGGGAGGGCAGGCAGGAAGAGAGCCTTCCACAGCCCATGTCTACTTGGAGAGAGAAGGATGGGCACAAGCAATGGCCGAGGTGCTCTGCCAAGGAGACGGGGTCGGCAGGCACTGCTCATTCCCAGCCGAGAGCCACTGGACGTGCTGGGCAATGGAGGGTAGGGAGGGCACTTCAACCTCCTTAGATCCTTCCAGCCATAGTCCGAGGCCACACGAGAGAGAAGCCTTTGAGAAGTACCAACCCTCAATGCTCCCAGCACAACACCAATTCCTGGCTCATCACCAGGCATTATTTCCTCTCCGGTCAGCCCAAGCCACAAGGACAGTATCGAGTCACTGTCAATGGATTTTTTTTTTTTTTTTTTTTTTGAGACAGAGTCTTGCTCTGTAACCCTGGCTAGAATGCAGTGGCACCATCTTGTCTCGCTGCAGCCTCCGCCTCCTCAGTTCAAGCGATTTTCCTGTCTCAGCCTCCTATGTAGCTGGGACTACAGGCATGCACCACCATGCTTGGCTACTTTTTTGTATTTTTAGCAGAGACAGAGTTTCACCATGTTGCCCAGGCTGGTCTTGAACTCGTGAGCTCAGGCAATCTGCCTGCCTCGGCCTTCTTGGGATTACAGGCATGAGCCATGGTGGTGCCTGGCCTGTCACTGCATCTTCGTATCAGGGAGGCTGCAGGGAATGAGGCAGACTACAGTGAAATAGAGGGGCCACGCCCTGTTATAAGAGGACAGCTCTGACTTAGGTCCAAGTCATAGGAAGATGGGGACCAAGGGTTCTCAGACCTTCTGATTTCTTTTCTTCTCTCTTTTTCTTTTCTTTTGACACAGAGTCTCACTCTGTTTCCCAGGCTGGAGTGGAGCGATGTGATCGTGGCTTGCTGCAGCCTTGAACTCCGGGGCTCAATTTTTATTTTTTTAATTTTTTGGTATCAAAGGGGGTCTCGCTATGTGGCCCAGGTTAGTCTCAACCTCCTAGCCTCAAACTCCTGGCCTCAGGTGATCCTCCTACCTTGGCTTCCTAAGGTGCTGGGATTACAGGCATAAGCCACTGCGCCTGGCCCCGATTTCTATGAAAAGCTGGAAAAATACATTTTTATGTAAAATCTCCAGATTTTAAAATGTGACTTGCATTTAAAACAAATGATGTGAGCCAAACCAACACGTATGGATATAAATGTGGCCCTTGGTGTGCCAGTTTGAAACTCCCAGGCAAGTTGCAGGCCTCCTGCTCCCTGGGATGCCCTGTCCACTGAAAATGATGAGCAGGGACAGACGAGAGCAGGGGTTTTCTCCGCCCTGTCAATTCCTGGAACAGGGAATTCCAATGGGGAGCCTAGGGTACACCCTCATGGGGCAGGCGTTCAGGGCCAGTTGCACGAAGGCCCAGGTGGAGTCAGGGCAGGCAGGCGCCAAAGGGACCAGAGTCCCAGCAAGGTCTGATGAAGGGCAACCTCAGGCAGGGACTGGCTTCTAGAGAAAGCAGTAGGTCAGGGAGCAGAAGTGGGTGTTGGACCTGGTTTTTCCTGGTTCTCTTCACCTTACATCTAGAAAGGTGATAAAATTGGCCGGGCATGGTGGCTCATGCCTGTTATCCCAGTACTTTGGGAGGCCGAGGCAGGTGGATCACCTAAGGTCAGGAGTTTGAGACCAGCCTGGGCAACATGACAAAACCTCATCTCTATTAAAAATACAAAAACTAGCCAGGCATGGTGGCAGGCACCTGTAATCTCAGCTACTTGGGAGGCTGAGGCAGAAGAATCGCTTGAACTCAGAAAGTGGAGGCTGCAGTGAGCTGAGATCTCGCCACTGCACTCCAGCCTGGGTGACAGAGCAAGACTCCATCTCAAAATAAATAAATAAATAAGAAAGAAAGGTGACAAAATCTGTGAGGGGTAAGGAATCACAGTACAGACTCAGGCCATGCACCAAGGGTGTTAGTTCCAGGATCTCGCTTCCCAGTGTGGAGGTTGTGGGTTGAGCTATGCCAGTCCTCACAAAGATCTCTATGCTGAAGTTCGAACCCCCAGAGCCTCAGAATGTGACTTTCTTGGGAAACAGGATCATTGCAGATGTAATTAGTTAAGATGAGGTCATTCCAGTGGGCCTTATAAAAGGGGTGATTTGGGCACAGACACACGCGTGTGAAGATGGAGGGAGAGATGGGAGCAATGCCTCTCCAAGCCAAGTATTGTCAAGAGCAGCTGGCAGTCCCCAGCAGCTCAGGGGAGGGCTGGAACAGACTGTCCCTCAATGTCCTCAGAAGGAACCCACCCAGCCAACACCTTGCTCTCAGACTTCCGGCCTCCAGAGCTGTGAGACAATACATTTCTGTTGTTCAACCACCCAGTTTGTGATAGTTTGTTACAGGAGCCTAGAAAACCTGTAACAAGGCCTGAATCAGTTTCACCTGGGATCAAGACGGGTCACCAAAGGAAAGGGAATTCAAGAAGGAGAGGGGACAACCTAGGCAGGCATCCGAAGTGCTGAGGAGCCAGGAGTCTGCCCCTCACCCTAAGCTGAGGACGCGGCAGAAACCAGGATCCTTCAGTCAGCACAGCCTTGCCACCCGGCCCACAGGGGCAGGCCACACAGATGGCCCCGGGGGCACAGGCATTCAAGTAGGTCCATTCCTAGCCCACTGCTGCCCACCTGCAGCCAGGGGCGGCCTTGTTCCCCTTCTTTAGGGCCTGAGAGGTCACTTCCTAGTTTTTCCCACATGGAAATGCTGCGCGTGGAGCAGTGGAGCAAACTGCTGCCCTCTTTAGTGCAAATCTTGTTCTATTCTGCACTTCCCCCATCCCCCAGGTGGCAGCTGGGACAGCCCTGCCACCTCCACCACAAGCACCTTCACCACGGCGCACATGCGGCGGCATCTCACCGGGACGGACACAACTCTCCCTGAGAGACTGGCAGGAGGCATTCCGCACACGGGGGAAACTGAGGCACAGGCGGCTCGAGTGACTTATTCAAGATCTCTCAAGTGACTGCTGGAGGGGCGGGGGGGGGCGCAGAGAGCAGCCCACTCCCAGGGCTGTTCCCGGGAAGGCTCCCCACGTACCCTCCTTTCTCCCCTCCTGGAGGACTCCCTGGGAGGTCCCCAAGCCCCCAGCTTCCTCCAGGGTCCCAGACCCTGTCCTCCCTAGAGAGGGTTTGCTTGGACGGCGCACAGGGGAGAGAACAGAGAAGAACAACAGAACGTCTGCGCTCTGCACCACAAACAAACAAGTCCACCATAGAGGCAGCCTGAAAGGAGGCAGTGTGCGGCGGGCGGGGGCTGCGGGCGGGGGCGCCGGCATAAAGGCATGTTGTTCGGGAAAGCCGGGGCTGGGCACCGCGGGACGGACAGATGGCCTTTTATCCCACAGCCTGGGTTTTGCCTGAAAACCCCTTTTCTGAAAGAGAATGGTTGCCTCGGGCCTTGGGTCCAGCTGCCCCCACCCCATAGAGGCCCAGGGTGAAGGTGGGGGGTCCAGGTGTCGCAGCACCCCTGGGTGGTACATGGTCCCTGGCAGCTAGGAAGGGGCAGGCCCCAGAGGGAGATGATGGTGCCAAGGCTGTCCCGAGCCGTATCTGTACCTGCAGCGAGAGTCTTTCCTGGGGAGGAGGCTCTGGCGTTCACAAGCCCACCTCTGCGGCCCCAGGGAGCAGTCTCCTTGGAGCTGGTGGTTTTTGGTAAAAGCTTTTGGCTGAAATGAAGGCAGCGGATCCGCTTGCTTCCATCTTTAATAAGCTGCCCTCTGTCTTTCTAGATCCAAACCAGGAGTCAGGACCGACCAGGAGCTGAGCTCTAGATGCCTGTGGTGGCCTAAGAAACCGTATCTGGCAAGTGACAAGGCTCAGAACCCCTGAAGCCCACCCACCCCTCGCCCTCCCCACAGTCATTGCAAGGCGATGGGCCCTGCAGGCCACTGTCCCGGTATTCATGGGAGCCAGAGGAAAGGAGGAAAGAAAACCAGCGGGAAACGTGTGCCTGAGTTGTGACCAACTCTCCAGCTCAGGTGTGTGGAGAAGGACAAAAAGACAGTCCTGGGTCCTGGGGCGTTGGCTGTTCACCATGGACCCAGCATCGATTCTACTCGTGAAGTGAGCCCCCTCTAATGCCACTGCCAGCAACCTCGACACAAGAAGCAGAAGCCAGTACAGGTGGGCAGGCAACCCAGGACGTGGGAAAAGGGGCCAGAGGCTTGAAAAAATGAAATTACCACTGGGAACGCATTAGGATACCCGCCGTGGGTTTTTAAGCCACTAGCTCCATTTTTTACCAAATGTTGCCACTGACTGTTGGCAGCCACCAGGATCCTCAGCTCTCCAGTCTCTAACCTCGGATTAGGGCAAAGTTTCCAGGAATGCACTGAGTCAGGGAGACACGTGGGTTTTGCCAGTGAATGCCGGACCTGGGGATCTGGAGAGGCCCCCAGGGAAAGTCTCTGTGCTGGGAGCACAGCTGGAGGGGGTGTGGCCAGGGCTTGTCAGGGTAAACAAGAGGGGCTTTTGGAGGCTTCCCTGCTGGGTCCTTTCTTACAAAATCCTGCCCCTCGCTGCAGTGGTAAAATGGGAGGATCTGAGTTTCAACTCCAATGAGCAGCATCAACAGCTCGCAGGACATGAGTTCCTTAAAACGTGTCCTTTTGCAGACTTGCCGAGACCACTTCTGGACCGTGCTCTCTCAAGACTGAGACCTCAAGCCACCTCAAGCAGGTTTACAGCATGTGCTATCCACAAGGCACCTAAAATATATTATCTCCTCACTGACCCAACTGGTATAATATAGCAAATTTCAGATCTATTGCATAACACTCCAATCCAAGAATTATCCTGTATTTTGCTATTTTTAAAAGGAGAATCAAGACTACTGATTTACAAACAACCTCATGTGCCATTATTCCAGAAACAATATTTCTAAATGTGTCTTTTATAATCTAATAATTTAAGAAAGAAAAATATTGTTCTTGGCACTGTTTACAAAATGGCAAATGATTATGCTACAAAAAACAATAAAAGTCACTGAACCGTTTTATTAAAAAACCCACACGACAGCAGCAGCAGCAGCAGCATCAACAACCACAAGAGCCTCCCTCATACCTCCTACTTCTTTTTGCTGATTCAAGCGATTCCCTCTCCCCATGCCTGGCCATGCAGTCTCCTCCCTGTGCAGTTAAGGATGTTTATGCTTGGAAAGATTGGCTGACTTGTCTCAGGTGGCATGGTGTGTTCTAGAAGACAAGTCCATTGGATTCAGGCCTATGTTCTCTTTTTTTTCACTCTTTGTGTCTGTGTGCGTGTGTGTGTGTGTGTGTGTGTGTGTGTAAGAGACAGGGTCTCGCTCTGTCAGCAGGCTGGAGTGCAGTGGTGCAATCACGGCTCACTGCAACCTCAGCCTCCAGTTCCTGGCTCGAGCGATCCTTCCATCTCAGCCTCCTGAGTAGTTAGGACTATCGGCACATGCCACAATGGCCGGCTAATCTGCTACTTTTTTTTTAGAGATGAGGTCATGCTATGTTGCCCAGGCTGGTCTCAAACTCCTGGCCTCAGGGGATCCTTCTACCTCAGCTTCCCAAACTTCTGGGATTACAGGCATGAGCTACTCTGCCTGCTCCCACTGTACATTTCTTTCTGTTTGTTTTTTGAGACAGAGTCTCGCTCTGTCACCCAGGCCGGAGTGCAGTGGCACAATCTCGGCTCACTGCAACTCCCACGTTCAAGCGATTCTCCTGCCTCAGTCTCCCGAGTAGCTGGGATTATAGGCACGCACCACCATGCCTGATTTTTTGTATTTTTAGCAGAGACAGAGTTTTACCATGTTGCCCAGGCTGGTCTTGAACTCCTGACCTCAGGTGACCCACCCGCCTTGGCCTCCCAAAGTGCTGGGATTACAGGTTTGAGCCACCGCACCCGGCCCCATCACACATTTCTTAAATTAGCAAAGTCTACACAGTGAATCCTAGAACTCATGACAACTGCTGACGCCTGGTGGGTACAGCCTCCATTCTATGTGTTATACTCGTCACCATAATGCTGCTTCAGCCCCAGGAAGTGACTTCCTTAAATAACCACAGGGTAAATTGTCTTTCTAGGAGGTCAGTGCCTGCCTGACATGGCCACAGGTAAGGGACCTCACTGAATACACATTCTGGTGTGCTCAAGCAGAGAGGGCAAGAAAGAGCCATTTGTGAATGACATACGGACAGCAGCTTCCTAGATAGCACCATCAGATTGGGTGCCATTATCCCAGAGAGAAATGCCTATGGTGCTGGGTCACAGCTCTAGACCAGCACCATCTGGCAGGATTTTGTCCGGTGATGGAAATGTTCTATATGTGTGCTGTCTAATATGGCTGGTGGTTCCCACCTTGGACAGCTCAGCTCTGGACTCATATATTCAATCACTATTCGAAATCTCTACTGATATTTCCTTGGCACCTCAAACCTGACCCCAGTGAACTTTGATGGTCCTATCCCAAACATTGGCCCCCACCCCAATATTAGTCATTTCCATAAATCAAATCACCCAGTTGCTCAGGCCAAAACCTTGGCGTCATCCTCAACTTCTTCCTTCCCCTCGCTGCTGGCATCCAATACAGCAGCAAGTTCTTATGGTTCCATGTCCATGAAAATTTCAAATTCCCTTCATCCTCACGGTCACCAATCCAGGCACCCCCATCTGCCACTTGGACAACAGCAATGGCCTCTTAACTTCCCTGCTGCTTCCACTCTTGACCACCCCCCGACCCCAAGCCCAATCTGCCCTCCACATGGCAGCCAGAGCGATCTGATCAAATGCAGAGCAACGTTGTCAGTCTTCGGCTTAAAATCCTCCAGTGGCTGCCCCTGGTTCTCAGCATAAAATCTAAATCCCTGGCCATGACCCATGAACCCCACCAAGTCAGGGCTCTTGTCCACCTCCTTCCACTTCAGCCCCCACCACACTCCACCCCTCCCCACGCTCCAGTAATGCCAGAGTCTCCTCTCAGTCCTGTGTGCCTCAGAGCCTTTGCACGTGCTGTTCCCTCTGCCTGGAATGTTTCCGACCCAGGATATTGGTCCATACAGAATGTTTCTATTCTACAGAAGCACTTGCTGCCACCTGTAATTATCATGTCTGTCTCACTCCTCTGAGGTAAGCCCCATGAGTGTCTCAGTCAGGTGTCTTTTTGTCTCCAGTAACAAGCAGGATGCCTGGCACAGAGGAAACATTAACATATTTGTGTGGGGAGGTGGGGATGCGGGATGGCAGCCCTGTGAGCCCCCGAGACAAACTGGGGCCCTGGCCAGCCTCACCTTTGGGGACTGTCCTTCCCTGACCAGGGTAAGTGTCCTGGGTATAGTGCTGCACCTGTCCAGGTGAAGATGGAGTGACGGTGGGAGGCCATCGCAGATCTCCCTGGCCAGGCCTGGAGGGACGACTGAGAGAGACCAGAATGTCACATTCTCCAGCTCCTCCAGGGGTGCACAGTCCTGCCCAGGAGGGTCCAAGCACGCAGCAGCTCAGGTTCTGAAAACACCTGTCCCTCACTACCTAGCAGAAACCCACCCCTGCTTAGCAGAAGCTGGAGCTGAAGGGACTCCTCACCCTCCTGCGTGGGTGTGATCCCTGCATCCTGTTTCACAGCTCTCATATTATCTCACTGTAGCCACAGAGAATCCTGTAGGGGAGGCAGGGCATAAGGAAATCACTGCTCAGAGAGGTTGATTAACTTGCCCAAAGTCACACCGCCAGTTAGATACAGAGCCAGAACTAGAGCACCATCTTAGGCTCCAGATCCTGGACTCCCTCCTCTGTCTCAGAGGGCAACAGCATGGGATGCCCAGTAAGTGTCCACAGCGCAACTGTTCTGCACCAAACGCCACGCACCACAACAGGAGCCTGAGGATGTGGCTTCTTTAATAACCCCACGAACAGCAGGGCGAGGTGGCTTACGCCTCCCAGCACTTTGGGAGTCTGAAGCGGGCGGATCATGAGGTCAGGAGTTTGAGACCAGCCTGGCCAACATAGTGAAACCCCATCTCTACTAAAAATAGCTGGGTGTGTTGGCGTGCACCTGTAATAATTCCAGCTACTCGGGAGGCTGAGGCAGGAGAATCGCTTGAACCTGGGAGGTGGAGGTTGCAGTGAGCTGAGATTGCGCCTCTGCGCTCCAGCCTGGGCGACAGAGCGAGACTCCAGCTCAAAAAAATAAAAATAAAAATAAAAATAAATAAATAAATAACCCCATGAGCACTGCCTGCCAAGCCATGCCCAGCACCTCCATTTTCTCCATCTCCATTTTCCTTCTGCCCTTACCCTTCTAGGACAATGAGTTACAACAAACTTTACGGTGCTCAAGAGTCACACAGGGTACTTATGAAAAATACAGATTTCTGAGGTCTTGACTCCAGAGATTTACATTTTGTAGGTTTGGAGGGTGACCTTAGAATCTTTTAAAAATATAATCTGTGCACACTAATTCTTTAGTTACACATAGATTTTTTTCGCTCAAGTGAAGCATCAAACTTTTCACATAAGTCTTTGACATTGAAATCTCTGTCTCTATTGGAGTCATTTTTCTGCAATAGACCGTAGTTCTCCAATGAGCATTCATAATCACTTTCATCTAGGTTGTTTGAGCGGCAGAAGTTGTTTAATAGTAACTGTACCGGGGGGAGGTACAGTGGCTCAGATGTGTAATCCCAGCACTTTGGGAGGCCAAGGCAGGTGGATCACTTGAGGTCGGGAGTTCAAGACCAGCCTGGCCAATATGGCGAAACCCTGTCTCTACTGAAAATACAAAAATTAGCCAGGTGTGGTGGCACATGCCTGTAGTCCCAGCTATGCGGGAGGCTGAGGCAGGAGAATTGCATGAGCCTGGGAGGTGGAGGTTGTAGTGAGCCAAGATTGTGCCACTGCACTCCAGCCTGGATGACAGAGCGAGGAGACTCCATCTCAAGAACAAAAAACAAAAAACAACAAAAAAAATGTACTGGGAGGAATAGTGTCCCTTCCCCAATTCCCCCTGCCAACTCATGTCCGTCCAGAGCTTGTGAATGTGACTTTGTTTGGAAACAGGATTTTTATTTCTTTATTTATTTTGAGACAGGGTCTGGCTCTGTCACCCAGGCTGGAATGCACTGACGTGATCTCAGCTCACTGAGACCTCTGACTCCTGGGCTCAAGTGATCCTCTCACCTCAGCCTCCTGGGTAGCTGAGACTACAGGTGCACGCCACCACATTCGGGTAATTTTTGTGTTTTTTCCAGACAGGGTCTCCCTATGTTGCCCAGGTTGATCTGAAACTTCTGGGCTCTTCAAGTGACCCTCCTGCCTCGGCCTCCCAAATTGCTGGGACGACACGCCTGAGCCACCACACCTGGTCAGAAATAGGATCTTTGATATAATCAATGTAAGATTGGTGGTGTAAGCCTACCCAATCCATGCTAGTCATACTTTAGTATGACTAGCATCCTCCTAAGAGGGGACTTAGGAGACATTGACATAGAGCCACCTGTATGGGAAGAACACCCATAAAGATGGAGGCAGGGATGGGAGTGATGCAACTACAAGCCAAGAAACACCAAAGGACAGCAGCCCCACTAGAAGCCCGGAGAGGGGCTTGAAGTGGTTCTTCCTCACAGCCTCTAGAGGGAAGTAACCCGGCTGAAATCTTGATGTCTGCTGTCCAGCCTCTAGAAGCATGAGATAAAACATTTTTGGTTTTTGCTTTTTTTTTTTTTTTTTTTTTTGGCATGGGGTGGGGAATGGAGTCGTGCTCTGTCGCCCAGGCTGGAACGCAGTGGCGGCATCTCAGATCACTGCAACCTCCGCCTCACAGATTTAAGTGATTCTCCCACTTCAGCCTCCAGAGTAGCTGGGACTACATGCGTGCGCCACTACACCCGGCTAATTTTTGTATTCTCAGTGGAGACGGGGTTTCGCCATGCTGGCCAGGTTGGTCTCAAACTCCCGACCTCAGGTGATCCACCCACCTTGGCCTCCCAAAGTGCATTGTTTTAAGCCATCCTGTGTATAGTGCTTTGCGATGGCCAACATGATATCACTGGAAATTTGATCCTTTGCTGCACGTAACCATTCATGTGCTGTTATTTTATATTTCTACTCATTCTTTAAGAACACCCCTGTGAGTGATCTCCACAGGGTAACTACTTAGTATTTTGTCCAACATTTTGTTAGGAAAATTTCAAATATACAGTAAACTGGGAGAATCTCACCAAAAGCACCTGCATCCCCTCTAACCTGGATTTCACCATTCACATTCTACTCTTTCTTTCCAAAGCAGTCTTTGTAAGGCTTGTGTATACCAGCACTAACTCTTGCAAATGTGAGGTCACCTGCTTAGGAGTGACTATGAAGCTGGTGTTAAGTTTATTTGGCTCTCCTTTCCCCCTACTAAGCATAATTTTCATATAGTTAAAAAAAAAAATCAACTGTAAGGGTGTAGTTTGACAACGACATGCCTCCTTACAGCCAATGCCCAAATCAAGACACAGACCAGTTCCATCTCTCCAGGAAGTCCCATGAATCTATTTTAATATGCTCCTCATGCAATTCTGATGAAAGGAATGAGGAAGAAACGGGGAATATGTATCCAGTTCCCTTGGCCAGAGGGAGAGTAAAGTTTGAGATTCACACGGCTTTCCAGGAGAGGTGCATGTTCCCTCTAGCAAACATGGCTGCCCCCCTGCCGTCCTAGCCTTGGTCATCCACGCACACGTGGAATCCGGCCTGCAGGCCTCCCCTCTAACCACAGGCTTTGAACACAAAGCAGGAAGAATAAGCAGGACCCACCTGAATGCTGAGTTCCAGGACAAGCTGCGGCTACCTACTCCTTCCACACCCCTCCCCATGTCCACATCCCCTGGCTGAAATCACTGCTATTCCATCACTGCTTGGACAGACAACCACTACGGGCCACACACATGCTGCCGAGGGCTGCTGCCTGCAAGCATTTCTCCAAAGTGACTTCTTATCTGCTCCAGCCACATGACCTCAGGGCCCAGGGCAAACCCGGCAGCCCTAGTCTTTGAAAGTCAAACTTGACTGTGTTCGCCAAGGCTGGTGACAGGCTCCAGAATCACTCCCACCTCCTGTTCTTTTTCTTTCTCTAGTGGAGCAGAGTCTTGGCTGCAAGGGAATGCAAGGAGGGAAAACACAAATGGCTAAAACCTAATACAACAGTAGTGATTTCATTGGTACAGAATATAGTCCAAAAACAGACCTAAATAAATATATATGCAAATGACTGATATGTGAAAAGGTAGGTTTTTTTAAAAAAAATCAGTGGAAAAAGATAGATTATTCAATAAATCTACTGGGATAACTGGTAATTTGGAAAAATATAAACCTAAAATAATACCTATCTTTTTCCTTATACCGCATCCCCCCAAAAAATTCCAGGGAAGCAAGACAACTATCAATAGAAAGATGGATACAGGACATGAAAAGGCAGTTTGCTAAAAACGAGGAAAAAGTTTACAAACATGTGGAAAGACTCAGAACCTCCCTTATCCTTCATATAAATAAGAATTTGAACAGGGAGCAATTTTTTCATCCATTGAAGATGATTAAAAATACTAACACACAGAATTTGTGAAAGTGTGGAGAGGCATTCTCACACGTTTTTGGAGGGAGTTAAAATTGGTACAACTGTTTTGGGGGCAATTTGGCACTATCTATTAAAATATAAGATGTGTATTATTTGGATCCAGAAAATCCAAATCCAGGACTCTGTATTATGGTTGATTTGCATATATATGCAAAGTGATTATGTAAGGATGCTTCTTGTGGCACTGCTGTAACAGGAAAAAGCATCAATAGGAACAGCTGTTAAAAAAATGGAGTAAACCTATATTGCTGATATGGAAAGAGGTACAAAATATGTCATTGGGTGAAAAAGACAGCAAGTTGTCAAGCAGTCTGTGTCACACGATTCCTTTATGTGAGACATAAAAAGAATAATATATGCATGGCTGGGCATGGTGGCATACACCTGTAATCCTGTCACTTTGGGAGGCTGAAGTGGGTGGATCATTTCAGCCCAGGAGTTTGAGACCAGCCTGGGCAACATGGCAAAACTCTGTCTTTACAAAAAAAAAAATACAAAGATTAGCTGGGAGTGGTGGCATGTGCCTACAGGCACATGCTACAGTCCTAGCTATTTGGGAGGCTAAGGTGGGAGGATCACCTGAGCCCGGGAGTTCAAGGATGCAGTGAGCCGAGATAGCACCACTGTACTCCAGTCTGGGTGATAGAGTGAGAGCCTGTTTTTAAAAAAATAAATGAATAAATAAATATGTGTGTGTGTGTGTGTATACATATATATATGTATATGGGTAGAATATATGTGTGTGTGTGTATATATATCTGTAGAGTCTCTGTGAGAGTACACAAAAAATGAGGGTATTTATAGAGGGACTAGAGCAAGAGGGAAACAATTCTTTTATTTTTTTGAGACGAAGTCTTGGACCATCACCTGGGCTGAAGTGCAATGGTGCGATCTTGGCTCACTGCAACCTCAGCCTTCTGGGTTCAACCAATTCTCCTGCCTCAGCCTCCTGAGTAGCTGGGATTATAGGCACACAAACCACACCCGGCTAATTTTTTGTATTTTTAGTAAAGACAGGGTTTCACTATGTTGGCCAGACTGGTCTCGAACTCCTGACCTCGTGATCCGCCTGCCTCGGCCTCCCAAAGTGCTGGGATTACAGGCGTGAGCCACCGAGCCCGGCCAGAAACAATTCTTTTTCGCATATTCCTCTTAACTATTTAAATTTTTATGAACTATATTAATATGTAATTATTATGATAGAAAAAATCTACAGTCTAATTTTAATCAAATATGCTATCCATCCCCTGAACAAACAGAACACTGCAGAATGTGATAAATCTTTGACATCTATCCTAATGAAATGCCATTAGTGAGTATTAATTAATGTTGATTAGAATGAGAGTTTCCAGGCCAGGCACGATGGCTCATGCCTGTAATCCCAGCACTTTGGGAGGCTGAGGTGTGTGGATCACTTGAGGCCAGCAGCTCGAGACTAGCCTGGGCCACAGAGCAAGAACCCCATCTCTACAAAATATTAAAAAATAATTTTAAAAAATGCAAGTGTCTAGGACACAGTGGATTTGAAACAGTCCAGGAAAAAGCTCCTTCCCAGCCCTTTCAGCAGGTACCGCTTCCTGTATCTAGAACATTCCAGGGGAGCCCTCCTGAAGGCCTTAGGATCTTGGCTGCATGCAAGGCTCAAAGCCAGGTAGCTGCCTACAAACTCTGCTCTCATTATGGCTGCCTGGCTCTGCACTAAACTTCATGAGTCACCTTGGTCCCCTGCCTTATCAGGTCATGTCCCACTCTGTTGTACCTGGCAGGTTCTCCCTTAACATGGGTCTAGACTCATGACATCTAGTCTGGGACATTCTTTATACTTTTATCCTGACAGAGAAGATACTTAGGTGGGACCAGCAATTAGAACTCCAGGATTCATTTATTTCTTTCTTTTTTTTTTTTTTTTGAGACGGAGTCTCGCTCTGTCGCCCAGGCTGGATTGCAGTGGCCGGATCTCGGCTCACTGCAAGCTCCGCCTCTGGGTTCACGCCATTCTCCTGCCTCAGCCTCCGGAGTAGCTGGGACTACAGGTGCCCGCCACCACGCCCGGCTAGTTTTTTGTATCTTTTAGTAGAGACGGGGTTTCATCGTGTTAGCCAGGATGGTCTCGATCTCCTGACCTCGTGATCCGCCCGTCTTGGCCTCCCAAAGTGCTGGGATTACAGGCTTGAGCCACCGCGTCCGGCCGGATTCATTTATTTCTATAAGGGAACTTCAATGTCAGTCTTTAATGTCTTTAAATGCGCACCAACATACTACACACGTTTCATTCATGACACATCTATCTTCCTCCCTTTTCCCAAGTCAGACCAGCCACTGCTGTAGAGAAGGTCTGATGTGGAGGGCCCCAGGTCTTACTGCTGAGATGGGCTTTTTCTGGCAATGAGGGAGCAACATGTCATCGGCTAATTGGCTGGGATCAGCTCCAACCCACAGAGGGTGCAAGGCGAACTCACCTTTGTGGGCGAGATCAAGAGTGGTGGAGGAAGTAAGAGTTTCCCACTCCTTTTTCCATTCTTCCTACTAAAGACCCTTCTTAAACGTGTTTGATGAGCTCACCTGTGTCACCCACATGTACTTCCATGTTTTCTAAACAAGAGAAACCTAGATAGAAGGAACATTTAAAATTCCCTCACTTTCCCCGGGAAGGCCACCTCTGCCAGCAAGACACTCCAGAGGTAACCGCAGTCCTGGGCTGCTTAGGGAGTCACAGCCATGCTGGCTGGAAGGCGCGGTGCTGGCCTGAGGCTCTGCCTGCCTATATGGGCTATGGTCTGGCAGTGCAGCCAGGGCCTCGACTGGGAACTGCCCTATTTCACCCGGACAGGACTTGCATCTTGGAAAGAAGCAGCAGCAGCCACCTCCTAGGGGTCCCTCTTCCTCTCCTGGTGTCTGCTGGAGCACTGATGAACATGGCACATTGCAACCCCATGGCAAGGTTTTTAGGAAGGAGGTGAGGATCTACAAAGTTACCTCATCCTGGACAGCCCCTCCTCCGGCATGCAAGGACAAAGTGACAAGAACCTTAGCTTAGCAGCTTCCTTTCCTGACCTAGCAACTCCTCTTCCATGTGTGATGAAACAGATGAAATCCCTCTACAGGGATCGTCGTCATTCAAGTGTTCTTTATGTGAGTTCCTGAAGATTCAAATTGCAAAAGACAGGAGAATTGCTTGTCCACTCCCCTGGACACCCCCTACGCCGCCGCTACAGCTGAGCCACACACCAGTGACCTCCAGGCAAGTCAGACCAGCCTCCAGGACACCAGGCCCCCGAGGGAGCGTGCTGGGAGCCACAAATCATTATTATTTCAGGTCTCCCATGTATTTGGGGTCTTTCACAGGCCCTATTGCTCATAAAGGAAGTATTTCTCTAGCCTGGCTAAGCTAAAATTGTCTAAATTAAAGGCTTCGGGATACAACTGCAGCAACCAAGCATTTCCTCAGTGCCCGTGACGCCAGGTAAAGTTTTTGAAGCCAACACACCATCCCAGCTCCCACTTTGACCTGCACTCCCTCACCCCATGAAAGGGCAGCAGGCAGGAAGCCGGAGTGATCCACGGATTAATCAGTAACTGAGCATGCAGGGAGTCAATGACACATCAGAGGAAGATACGCCTGCTCCCCCCAGGAAATCCCTATCACATGAGTATACGCATTGCCTCACACCATCCTAGAAGACCTATGAGGTCTAGAAAGCAAACAGCTTCAGCCTTAGGATCCTTCTCCTTCTGTCTTCAGAGGCCTGACTTCAGCCCAGTCAGAAGGATCAGAGGGGACCTTGGATGGTACCTCATCCCTCCTAGATCTGAAAGAAATGCATTTGGTACCCCTCAGCTTAATCTCATGACTAAGATTTGTCCCTAATGAGTATGCACTGAAAATACTGGGCACTTGGAGACCCATATTGCAGGATCTTTCTGAACTACAGCTTCCTACATCTACTCTACCCACTTTAAGAGTTCAAGTAGAAATCTATGGGATGGGGTGGGAGGAGGGAGAGCGTCAGGAAAGACAGAGAATGGATGCTGGGCTTAACATCTAGGTGATGGGATGATCTGGGCAGCAAACCACCGTGGCACACGTTTACCTATGTAACAAACCTGCACATCCTGCACATGTACCCCTAAAGTTAAAATAAAAGTTGGAAGGGAAAAAAGTCTATTGAAAAATATTTTGAAAAATGTAGATAGGGCCAGGTGCGGTGGCTCACGCCTGTAATCCCAGCACTTTGGGAGGCTAAGGCGGGCGGATCACCTGAGGTCAGGAGTTCGAGACCATCCTGGTCAACATGGTGAAACCTCATCTCTACTTAAAATACAAAAATTAGGCACGGTGGCACACACCTGAAATCCCAGCTACTCAGGAGGCTGAGACAGGAGAATCACTTGAACCAGGGAGGCGGAGGTTGCAGCGACCCGAGATCATGGCACTGCACTCTAACCTGGGCGACAGAGCAAGACTCCGTCTCAAAAAAAAAAGAAAAACGTAGATCAATGTAGATCACTATATACACTTAAGGTGTGTTACCATTAGCTCTACAGGGATCATCGTTATCCAAGTGTTCTTTATCTGAGTTCCTGAAGATTCAAGTTGCAAAACACAGCAAAAATCATGTAGATATTTATGAGTCAATAAATTTATGAGTTCAATAAATTTTTATTAGTCAATAAATTTATGAGTTCAACAAATATTTATGAGTTCAATAAATTTGGCCCTTGCTCAAATACTGACCACCTCCTCCCCCAACTTTGCCCTGCCCATCTAGGCAAAGTGTTCTCTCTTTGATGGTTAGAGGGTGCTATCATCCAACAATATGCAATGTAACAAAATGCAAAATAAGATAAACATCCATGCAGAAAAAAAAAATAGAAAACTTCATGAAGTCACTGAAAGCAATGGAGAACTGTTTGACTCCAACTCCATTGCCAAATAAGGAGGCCAGTGTCGAAAGAGAGGCCTTTCTCTCTTTCGGAGGAAGAAGCCTTTCAAAAGAGATAGACCTGTTTGTCAAAGGATGAAGAGAGACCCTTAGCCCTTAAATACCCTTGTTAATAAGATGCCCCATTTAGGAGTATGCTGTGAATGTTCAAACTGGAGTTTATGGCATGTTACATTGTGCTTCCACACAATTTTTTTTTTTTTTTTTTTTTTTGAGACAGGGTCTCACTCTGTCACCCAAGCTGGAGTGCAGTGGCGTGATCTTGGCTCACTGCAACCTCCACCTCCCAGGTTCAAGCAATTCTCCTGCCTCAGCCTCCCAAGAAGCTGGGACTATAGGCATGCGCCACCATGCCTGGCTAATTTTTGTATTTTTGTAGAGATGGGGTTTCACCATGTTGTCCAGGCTGGTCTCGAACTCCTGACCTCAAGTGATCTGCCCACCTTGGCCTCCCAAAGTGCTGGGATTACCGGCATGAGCCACCACGCCCAGCCCATACAATTTTGTTGGAAAAACCACACAGATGCACAAAACCAACATGATTTGACTCATTATTTGCTCAACTTAAGAATCAGGGCAACACTGTGATCTTTAAGTCCTTTTCAGTTTCTTTTTTAAAGATAATAAATTTCCCTCCCCCAACCCCTTGTCCTATGTCTATGAAATTTTGGTTTTCATTTAGAATAGAGTAACTTTTTTTCTTTTTCTTTTTCTTTTTTTTTTTTTTTTTGAGATGCAGTCTTGCTCTGTTGCCCAGGCTGGAGTGTAGTGGCATGATCTTGGCTCACTGCAACATCCGCCTCCCTGGTTCGATCAATTTTCCTGCCTTAGCCTCCCGAGTAGCTGGGACTACAGGTGCACACCATTATGCTCAGCTAATTTTTGTATTTTAAGTAGAGATGGGGTTTCACCATGTTGGTCAGGCTGGTCTTGAACTCCTGACCTCGTGATCTGCCCACCTCGGCCTCCGAAAGTGCTGGGATTACAGGCATGAGTCACTGCACCCAGCCTAGAATACAGTAACTTTAAAAAGTGACTTTTTATTACGATTCAAGGACTCTTCTACTTGGGTCTAAGGAACAACTGAATTTTTTATAGCACTTTGTCTCCAACCAGCATAAGCCATTACGGTTGGTTCCAGAAGATTTTTGCCTGGCACAGGAGAAAGCAACCATGAAACCAAGCTCATCTGTCCTTTTCCCTGTTTGGGGGCAACACAGGATCACAGAAGTTGGATTTATTCAGTCCAGTGAGGTGCTCCTTATTGCCCCACAGCAGAGTCTCAAAGTGCAGGCCTTCGTCAAACTGACTTTAAAATTTGAGGTCTTTCTTTGATCTTTGTGAGTAAATGATGCCATTTCATAGATTTTCATTATTACAGAAGACTAGGGGCTACTTATGAGCACCTAAGTGGGTTATTATGAGTTATTAATATTTGGATTTTTTTTTTTTTTTTGAGATAGAGTCTCATTCTGTCCCCCAGGCTGGAGTGCAGTGGCGTGAACGCCGCTCACTGCAACCTCTGCCTCCCAGGTTCAAGTAATTCTCGTATCTCAGCCTCCTGAGTAGCCGGGATTACAGGCATGCACCACCACACCCGGCTAGTTTTTGTATTTTTAGTAGAGACGAGGTCTCACTGTGTTGGCCAGGCGGTTCTTGAACTCCTGGCCTCAAGCCATCTGCCTGCCTCGGCCTCCCAAAGTGCTGGGATTACAGGCGTGAGCCACCGTGCCCAGCCTGAAATTTATAAACTAAAACCAGCCATTTCTAGAGATCCCTAAAAACTCTGATTCCATTTCTCATTAGGTAATCTGAACATCGTTCAATGCTAAGCAACATTGGAAAGGTTCTACTGGGCATAAAAGAATGTAGAGAACTAGAATTCTACTCTCCCTCTTAAAGGAGAAATTATAACTAATTTACTTAGGTAATTTTCAACCAAGTTTATTGTAGGTTGCATGGTTCACTCTAAGTATGTAATGACATACTTGTATGAATGAAATTGGTGGCTACTAGCTTTACTCTAACAGGATTTTAAAAATACTTTGTATGCAACAGATTTCAAATACGTTAAAGCAAATCCCGCCACCCTCAAATTTGCTTATCTGGTATTGCTATTTAAATACTTTGCAATGTACCATCAAGGTAAGAAACTGAAGTTATTTGGATAATAGTGTTTTGGGGACAGTGTTTCACAATATAAAGTACTGAGTTTGAGGTTCATATTTCCCAGTTATAAGCTTTACGAGTGTTGCTAGCATCAAGTTTGTTGTTCTCGATTTTTGTTATGGCTGAGCTCTTTTTCCGTCAGAGAGAAAGAGCAGGTCATTAGAGTCTTCTGCCCCTCTTACAAATACCATGTGACCCAGCAATCCAGTTACTGGGTATATACCCAAAGGAATATAAGTCGATCCATCATAAAGACACAGGTACGTGTATGTTCATTGCAGCACTGTTCACAATAGCAAAGACATGGAATCAACCCAAATGCCCATCAATGGTAGATTGGATAAAGAAAATGTGGTGCATATATACCATGGAATACTATGCAGCCATAAAAAAGAATGGGATCATGCCCCTTGAGGGAATATGGATGGAGCTGGAAGCCATTATCCTTAGCAAACTAAGGCAGGAACAGAAAACCAAATACCACATGTTCTCATTTATAAGTGGGAGCTAAATGATGAGAACTTATGGACACAAAGAAGGAAACAACAGATACCTGAGGCCTCCACCTGAGGATGGAGGGTGGGAGGAGGGAGAGGAGCAGGAAAAATAAGTAATGGGTACTAGGCCTAACACCCGCGTGACAAAATAATCTGTACTACAAACCCCCATGACATGAGTTTACCTATTTAACAAACCTGCACATGTATCGCTGAACTTAGAAGTCAAAAAAAAAAAAAAAAAGAATAGGAGCAATTAGAGAAGACAGAGAACCACTGTTCTGAGTCTATGTGCTTTAGAGAATGTTGCATGAAAAGACACCGGAAAGAGTAAACAGGACTAGAAACCCAGGCAACCTGGGACATGCCTATGAGTGTCACTCAGGTACTTATAGCTACATGGAGACTGGGGGGTCACAACCCTGAAAGCAATGTGGGTCTCGATGGAGATTTTCTGTGGTTAACTTCACTTCTAACCCTTGAAGGAGACTCAGGGGACGCGTGGACTGCAAGAGACTGCTAACAGACAGGTTTTGCTAACTGTCTCTGGCTGCAAAGAACCGAGGACAAATGAGTGACTTGCTTGATGGTTCTCTGTCCTTTCCATCAACTCCTAACCCTTTAGCTAACAAGACACAGAAGAGAGATTTTTCTTAATTTTTCATTCAATTTTTTTTTTTTGGGGGGATCAAGTCCCCCAGGCTGGAGTGCAATGACATGATCTTGGCTCACAGCAACCTCTACCTCCCAGGTTCAAGCGATTCTCCTGCCTCAGCCTCCCGAGTAGCTGGGATTATAGTCACGCACCACCACATCTGGCTAATTTTTGTGTTTTTAGTAGAGACGGGGTTTCACCATGTTGACTAGGCTGGTCTCGAACTCCTGACCTCAGTTGATCCGCCCGCCTTGGCCTCCCAAAGTGCTGGGATTACAGGCATAAGCCACCGCGCCTGGCTGTGTTTCATTCTTAAAGTGTCTTGCATATGCTAATATTTCCTTTTCAATTATGCATATACCTCAGTTTTCCAAGCAACTCATTCATTCACTTATTCAAACATTTATTTATTCATTCAGTCATTTTTTGAGACAGAGTCTCACTCTGCTGCCCAGACCGGAGTACAATGGTGTGATCATGGCTCACTGAAGCCTTGACCTCCTGGGCTCAAGCAGTCCCCCCATTGTAGCCTCCCAAGTAGCTGGGACTATAGGTACACGACCATGCCTGGTTATGTTATAAAGTTTTTTTGTAGACATAGAGTCTCACTATATTGCCCAGGCTGGCCTTGAACTCCTGGTCTCAAGCTTTCCTTCTGCCTTGGCCTCCCAAAGTGCTGGGATTACAGGTATGAGCCCATACCCAGACCATTCAAATATTTATTACTACCTGTTGGTATGTACCAGTGTGCCTGTGTGTGTTAGAGAAATCCAGATGAATTAGACAAGTCCAGTCCTTGGGGAGTTTACAGATTAGTAGACAAAATAATAGGGAAGACAAGAACCATAGTGAAAATACGTTAAATAAGAAAGAATGTTATCTGCCGGGTGCGGTGGCGCACACCCAATACTTTGGGAGGCCAAGGCACGTGAGGTCAGGAGTTCAAGACCAGCCTGGCCAACATGGTGAAACCCTGTGTCTACTAAAAATACAAAAATTAGCCGGGCATGGTGGTGGGCACCTGTAATCCCAGCTACTCAGGATGCTGAGGCAGGAGAATCACTTGAACCTGGGAGGCAGGATTGCCGTGAGCTGAGATCATGCCACTGCACTCCAGCCTGGGGCCTAGGGAACACAGCAAGACTTTGTTTCAAAAAAAAAAAAAAAAAATTATGAATGCTGTAAGATAGGTTCAGGTAAAGAGCTATTTGAAGGGGAAAAAAACAGGTATAGGTGAGGAGGTAAGGAGAATCTCTGTGGAAGAAAGAGCATTCAAGCTGGACTTAAAGGATATGGCAATAGGGAGCCATTGAATACGTAGGAGCACTGCCGTAACATGATCAAGCTCTCTTTAGAAAGGTTCAGAGACAATGGGGAACAGAGGAAGACCTGCCCAAGAGACTGACAGTGAGTGTAACGCAATAGTGAGTGTAAAGAGGCTGTAGCCAAAGTAGGGCAGTAGTGGGGGAAATGTTCCAGAAGGAAGACTAAGCGGGGGCTCCTGAAGATTAACAGGTGGTCTAAGTCATTGGCTCTTCTTGCTCCAGTTACTCCCCATTTTCTCCCTCTGCCTATGGATTCTCTAGGACAGAGTAGGCAATGGAAACAGTTACTGTTAAGAGTAAGAAAAACATCAATAATACCCCAGACACAATACCGAGTGAAAGCGGCCATCAACAGAGTGCACAATTCCCATATAAAGATGAGGGATTCACAAAACTGTCCCAGGGTGATAGAGATTAGAACAGTGGCTGCCTCTGGGAGGCGCTGTTGCCTGGAAGGACGCAGGAGCCTGTGCTAGGTGCTGGAAGAGTTCTAGGTCTTTATCTGGATGGTGGCAACAGAGATGTTTACATAGGTTAAAAAAAAAAAATTGGCCGGGCACGGTGGCTCACGCCTGTAATCTCAGCACTTTGGGAGTCCGAGGCAGTCAAATCATGAGGTCAGGAGATCGAGACCATCCTGGCCAACATGGTGAAACCCCATCTCTACTAAAAATACAAAAATTAGCTGGGCGTGGTGGCGCATGCCTGTGATCCCAGCTGCTTGGGAGGCTGAGGCAGGAGAATCCCTTGAACCTGGGAGGCGAAGGTTGCAGTGAGCTGAGATTGTGCCGTTGCACTCCAGCCTGGTGACAGAGGGAGACTCAAAAAAAAAAAAAAAAAAAAAAAAAAAAAAAAAACGGCCGGG
>NC_037688.1:32350019-32400807 GCF_003255815.1 Theropithecus gelada
AAAAAAAAAAAAAAAAAAAAAAAAAAAAAAAAAAAAAAAAAAAAAATCCCTGAGCTGTATGTTCAAGCTTTGTGCACTTTTCTGGGAAATGGGAAGTGAGAGAAACTAACAATAGAG
Source organism: Theropithecus gelada (assembly GCF_003255815.1). Lineage (NCBI taxonomy): Eukaryota > Metazoa > Chordata > Mammalia > Primates > Cercopithecidae > Theropithecus > Theropithecus gelada. Next base: position 32,350,137 of record NC_037688.1, read on the forward strand.
ACTGAGAAGTCACAACTGGGGTCTGGGTGGGGTGGGAGGCACAGTCTGTGAATATGCTACCTGACTTTTCAAAAGGGACTTTGCAGATGTCATTAAGTGAAGGATCTAGAGATGAGGAGATTATCCTGGATCATCTAGGTGGGTTCAGTGTGATCCCGAGTGTACTTCTAAGTGGAAGATGGATTCAAGAGCGTCAGTCGTAGGAGGAGACGCAGTGACAGAGGCAGAGGCCAGCATGATGAGATTGCTGGCTGGGCCATGAGCCAAGGAATGCAGGCAGACTCCAGTAACTGGAAAAGGCAGGAAAAAAGAATTTCCCCTAGAGCCTCCAGAAGGAATACTTCCCTGCAGACTCATTTTTTACTTTGGAACTGTAAGAGAGTAAATGTGTGTTGCTTTAAGTCACCGAGTTTGTGGTAATTTGTCAGAGAAGCAATAAAAAATGAATTCAGGTGGAAAACCAAAAGGGTATAGCATCCAGCAGCCAGGTGAAGAAAGTGTACTGGGGTGGAGGAGGGGTGATCAGTGGTGTCACCAGTTGCTGCCAGGCCATGTAAGATAAGGTGAGCACTGACCACCGGGTGGAGGAAGGCGAAGGTCCTGGTAACGCCAAGGGCTGTTTCCGTGGTGTGGTGGGTTTCAGAGCGCATGGGGTGCTTATCACCTGTCTAAATAAATGAAGACTACATAGGGACCAATGAGGAGTGTGTGTCATAAGAAAAAAAATAAGTGAAGATGATGAATGCTGTTGCCAAAGCATCAGTTCGGGTTACTTCCTGGGAATACTTCCAAAGACAATTATTCTCATGTATTTCTAGGATTCCTGTTTGTTTCTTTTTATTTCCTCCAGAGAATCCTAATTTTTGACCTTCTTCCCAATTCTGGGTCTGGAAGCCTCTTTCTTCACTGAATTGTGGGGTGACACCAGAGAGCACTCCTGGAGCCTGTGCTGACCCTGGGGTGGCCATGGAAGTGTAGTGACCTGGGCCCTGGATGCCCCACCTTCTGGCCCTAGTTTCGTCCTCCAGGTGAGACTCGCCTGGCACCACAGCAGGCCAGAGTGTAGAAGTCCCGGCAGGTGGTGGAGGGCAGTGACCGTTAATTGGTCAGGCAGGCTCCCCTGGGATGCCCCCTTAGAGGCCAAGCGATCTCAACCCCTTCAGTAAGTTGACTTCTCAGCTGTACTCTTCTCAGAAGGTGGCGGCAGTTCAGCAAATTCCCCAAGCATCAGTTTTTATCAGACCGGCTTTCCAAGATGGGCTGAGCTCAAGATGTTCCCGGACCTGGGTAGGGTGGGAAACCCAAGTCTTCCTGCACTTAGATCTCCTCCTTATTGTCCCTCCCCATTTAATTATTCGAGCCCTGAAGCTCTGAATGGCCAGAGCCCAAAGTCTTACAGACCCATGTGTGGTTGAATCTGTGGACTTCTCAGCCACGTTGAGACAGAGACAAACCCTGTGGGATTCAAACATGGCATCGAGGCCTTCAGATATCAAGGTTACCCCAACACTAGTGGCTGAGGAGTCAGGTTTGCTTTCCTCCGGTGGCTTCGCAAGCACAGGGCATGGTCAGCTGGCATAGTCAGATATCTGCCCACGGGAGGACCTCTCCAGGACTGGCGGGGCATGGGGGAGTATAAGCCACCTTCTGGCAGTTATCATCCCTCTGGGTGGCAGGCTTGGGGCTCAGGAAAAACCCCAGTTCCATATTCACTTTATTTATTTATTGAGAAGGGGTCTCCTGTCACTGAGGCTGGAGTGCAGTGGCGTGATCACAGCTTATTGCAGGCTTAACTTCCCAGGCTCAGGTGATCCTCTCACCTCAGCCTCCCAAGTGGCTGGGACCACAGGTGCATGCCACCATGCCCGGCTAATTTTTGTAATTTTTTCTTGTAGAGATAGTTTTTCACCATGTTGCCCAGGCTGGTCTCGAACTCCTGGGCTCTGGCGACCCGCCCACCTCAGCCTCCCAAAGTGCTGGGATTACAGGCATGAGCCACCATGCCTGGCCCCCATTCCCTTTAAAGTGCATGTAAAACCTTTGATCTTACTGTTATTATCGCCAAGCATGAGTACGTGGGAAAATAAAGTGGGTCAATTTAAAGATAAATATTAAATATGATAGTTCAAGTGGTACACCAAGTTGGTAAAAGGCGAAAGACATACAATCTGAAGAGTAACCGGAGTATAATACACCAAATTGGAGGGAAAAATAGCTGGGGTGGTGAGTCATGGATGCCCAGAGTCTGGGAAACACGGTAATATAGCCTGGGAAGGAGATTTAGATCTAAAGTCCTTTTCTTGTCTATTTTGCGAAAAATCCCAGCCACGCTCAATAAGTGGACTTCATACTCTGCTAACATGTGGCTGCAGCTGGAAGAGCACTGCTGTTGCCTGAGCTTGGGGTGAGGCTCTTGACCCCACTGCCCCGAGGACCTTCCCTGCTCAGCCATGGCTCTGTCACTTGCTCAAGGTGGGCACCTTGGCTTCCCCATGTCCAAGGCTGTGGCAGACAGCATGGTGGCTCAAACAAGTTGGACTTGTTTTGTGAATGTGCCTTCACGTGAGCGTGAATGTGTGTACATAGAGAGGGTGCAGCAAAGTTAGGTGCAGGGGGAACAAACGGGACCAGGTCTTCTCCCTGGAGGAAGGGCCAGGATGCTCCCATCCAAGGGCTAAACCAGCAGGACAGGCCCCTCGGAGGGGCACCATTCAGAAACGAGCCCCAAACAACAGAGTTGGTTCATGGCACTCCCCTTCCCCAGCAAAATCCTCCTGCTCCTCCAGAGACAGAGGGCTCTACCCACAAGGGTGTCAGCATCCCTGGTCCAGCAGGAGAGATGGGAAGTGCAAAAGGCAGCTTGGGGCTTGCTAGAAGGGCTTAGCTAGGGAGAACAGAAAGTGTCTCCATCCAGGCATCTCTTTGAAAGGATATCCCACCCCCAGATTTCTCCTTTGACAACCTCTCCCACAAGTTTTTTTTCTTTTTTTTCTTTTTGAGACAGGGTCTTGCTCTGTCACCTAGGCTGGAGTACAGTGGTGTGATCTGACTCACTGCAACTTCCGCCTCCTGGGCTCCAGTGATCCTCCCACCTCAGTCTCCTGAGTAGCTGGGACTGCAGGCACAAGCCACCACACCCAGCTAATTTTTTATAGAGACCGGGTTTCACCATGTTGCCCAGGCTGGTCTCGAACTCCTGGGCTCAAGTGATCCACCCACCTCGGCCTCCCAAAGTGCTAGGATTATGGGCATGAGCCACTGTGCCAAGTCTTCCTCTTTCTCAATTTAGAGAAATTGAGAAACCCTGTACTAGTTCTTAGAACTCTGAAGGCAGAAGCTGGCAGCCCAGCGGAGTGTTGGGCTAGTGTGACCATTGTTAAGTTTGGGCCATGTGTCTGCAGGTGCGTTGAGTTTTGTTCCACATGCTCAGGTTGGGGCCCAGAAATAAGGATGTCTGCAGCATGGCCCGCACTGGGGATCTTAGCTAACAGATGAGCATGCAGGTCAGAAGGACGTGTGAGACTGGGTCCCTGGGCCCCTCTCTGAGGGGCAGACAAGGCAAACCATGGTACTAGGCGGTTAGCAGAGCCGGGAGGTGGGGCCATCCAGGGCAGCTGGCCAGGGGTGGCTGTAAGAATACTCAGGATGGTGTTGGGAGGACGAGCCACACCCTAAGGCTCCTGTCCAGAGGATACAGTGACAACACAGGGCCGGCCCCATGAGCCACCGCAAACCTGTCAGTTTCAACCTCTCTTATTTCCTGCACTCAGTTTTTCTTTTCTTTTTCCTTTCCTTTCCTTTTTCTTTCTCTTTTCTTCTTTTTCTTTTTTTGTGACAAAGTCTTACTCTGTCGCCCAGGCTGGAATACAGTAGTGCGATCTCGGCTCACTGCAACCTCTGCCTCCCGGGTTCAAACAGTTCTCCTACCTCAGCCTCCCAAGCAGCTGGGATTACAGGCGTGCACCACCACACCCAGCTAGTTTTTTGTGTTTTTAGCAGAGGGAAGATTTTACCATGTTGTCCAAGCAGATCTTGAACTCCTGACTTCAAGTGATCCACCTGCCTCAGCCTCCCAAGTAGCTGAGAGTGCACCACCACGCCCAGCGCACTACCACACCCAGCTAATTTTTAGTATTTTTAGTAGAGAGAGGGTTTCACCATGTTGGCCAGGCTGGTCTCAAACCCCTGACCTCAAGTGATCTGCCCACCTCACCCTCCCAAATTCCTGGGATTACAGGTGGGAGCCACCACGCTCGGCCTCCTGCATTCAGTATTTCTTATATCTTCTTCTAAACCCTTCAGCACAACCTGACACCAAACACCAACTTCTAAGATTAAACTGGGCTCTCACCACAGAATGCTGTCCCAGCATATTGTCTAGAGACTCTCCCATCTTCATCCCCCTTCTCCCCGTGGTCACAGCCACTGCAGTGGCAGCCATGTCGGAGCGTCCTGCCCGATCTCCTCACACCCACTTAGGCTCTCTCCATTCCCCCTTGACACTGCAGCCAGGGTCCTCTTCCAAAGATGCAAATCTGACCACGAACCCTGCCTGAACCTCTTCCCTGGCTTCCTTTTTTTTTTTTTTTTTTTTCTGAGATGGAGTCTTGCTCTGTCGCCCAGGCTGAAGTGCAGTGGCGCGATCTTGGCTCACTGCAACCTCCACCTCCCAGGCTCACCTGGCTTCCCATTTTTGTTAGAGTCGAGTCCCAAATCCTGACCACAGCCTACGAAGCCCTGTGTGATGTGGCCTGGTTGACTTTTGGCCTCCCCCCCACATCTCTGTCCTTGCCCATCAGCCTCTGGCCACATTGGTTTTATTTCCAATCTTTTACTATGTCAAGCTCTTCCCGCCAGAGCCTTCACACATGCTGTCCCCTTTGTCTGAAATATTCTTCCTGCTACACATCACCTGGTTAAGCCCAGCCTATCAGTCAGCTCTCAGTGTCAATGTGACTTTCTCAAGAAGGCTCTCTCTATGTTCCTCCCCTCTAGATCCATACTCTGATAGACCATTAACTAAGCAACTATCATGTGATCTGTGTGTTCCCTCTCCCTCCCATTAGCTGCACAAAGACAGGAACCGAATTGATTTTGTTCATTGATATCTCCCCACACCGAGCACAGTGCTGTCAACCCACTAAGGAACCAGTTACATGACTGAATAAATGATGGCAAAATTAGGCAGGATGGCCCAATGAAAAGCCACCTGAAACAGTGGGTGTTAAGTCCTTTCAACCAAAGATCTAAGAATAGTTGCTGGGCTCATCTTGAAAGCAAGAGCTAGAAGCAGGGGACAACTGTTGGTTTTCAGGAGTCCCCCTTATCCATGGTTTCACTTTCCATGGTTTCAGTAACCCACGGTCAACCTGGGCACAAAAACATAACTAAATGGAAAATTCCAGAAATAATTTATAAGTTTTAAATTAGTTTTCAATAGTAGCCAATGCCACATCACCATACCTGTCATTTACCTCACTCCAACCCATCATGTAGGCATCTTATCATCTTTTTTTTTTTTTTGAGGTGGGGTCTTATTCTGTTGCTCAGGCTGGAGTGCAGTGGCACGATCATGGCTCACTGCAGCCTCCACCTCTCAGGTGATCCTACCACCTTAGCCTCCCAAGTAGCTAGAATTATAGGCGCATGCCACCACACCCGGCTAATTTTGGTATTTTTTGTAGAACAGGGTCTCCCTATGTTGCCCAGGCTGGTCTTGAACTCCTGGGCTCAACTGATCCTCTTACCTCGGCCTCCCAAAGTGCTAGAATTACAGATGTCAGTCACCATGCCCTGCCTCATGTTACATCTTACATCATCACAGTACAGTACAATAAGATGTTTTGAGAGAAAGGGACCACATTCAAATAGCTCTTATTACAGCATATTGTTATGACTGTCATTTTATTATTGGTGTTAATTTCTCCTATTCTTAATTTATAAATTTAACTTTATCATAGGTATGTATATATGGGAAAAACACAGCATATATAGGATTCGATACTATCCGTGGTTTTAGGGATCCACGGAGGGTCTTGAAATGTATCCCCTTGGACAAGGGGAAACTACTGTATATCTAGGCATGATGGCCCCATAGTCACCAGTCCCAGAGCCAGGCCTGGGAACACCCGGAGAGTCACTTTGCTTCTGGCCTGAGCCTACCTGGAATCCTGTGTACTAGGTCTGTCTCCCCCACCTGAAGATTTTTGGGATGGAGCCAGCATTGATTTTGGAGTCAGATACATGTGGCTTTCCCACTATTTAGCTATTTGACCTTAGGCGCATTAATCAGAGCCTCCCTGAGCCTCAGATTCCATATCCTGAAATGGGAATAACAAAACCTGCCCCAGGTTCAGTTACGGACTTAAGTATCACCGGGAGCTGGTACTGCACAGCAGCGTGCAGCTCAGCACACAGTCTGGTTCAAAGTGCTAGTCCCTTCTCCTTGGCAAAACTGGCTCATGCCTTTCATTTCACTCTTTTGGACTCCCAAGCCAGTGTTTAGGACAATGATATAAGGGAAGGTCTGAGAGGTTGGAGGACACAGTACACCCCAGACATGGCCCAGGCTTCTCCACCCACCCAGGGGAGCCCTGGTGCAAGGCTAGGGCGGCACCAGGAAACCCAAACTAGTGAGAAGAGCTACTGATCTGTGCCTCTTTGAAGCAGAAGTGAGGTGGGATGGGGAGGTGGGAACAGGTGAGCCCATTATCCAAACAGAAACGGAGAGTGGTTGCAAAGAGGGAGAGGCCGGTAAGTGAAGAGGAAGGAAAGCCGGGGTGTGTGGGAGGGCTGGGGCCAGAAACGGGAATCCAGGTTGTCGGAGGGCAGGGGCTGCAGAAGGAACACTCTGGAAGGAGGGGTGTTGGGGAAATGGGAGAGCTGGCACGGAGGCGGGCCAGGCGGTAAGGGTGGAAGGGAACAGCAAGTTCCTGGAGAGAGGAAGGAGGGGTTGGGGGAGACGACAATGACCTGTTGCCTGGAAAGAAGAGAGGGGAAGCGAGGGAAGGGAGGCAGAGGCTGTCACCTTGGGTCCTCCTAGAGGGCACGTGAACGGGGCTCGCCCGGGAGTGGAAGGCTGCGGGAGGCCTGGGTTGGGGTGGGGGGCCCCGGCCCGGCTGTACCTGCTGCTCCCCGCGCAGATCTCCCACGTAGTACTGCTCCAACCAGCGGCGCGCGTTGGCCGAGTGCCTGTGCGGCGGCCCGTCCAGGTCGGCGCTGATGTCCTGGCCCGCCCTGGCCCGCAGCAGCTGCTCGCCCCCCGGGTGGTGCCGCACGAAGCTGGAGAGGTCGTAGAGGCGGGCCCCGCGGCGGACCCAGCATGCGCCGGCCGCCAGGCGCCGCTGGACCTCGGAGGGCGAGAAGGAGGCGGCGGGGGGCGGAGCGGGGGCCATGGCCGGAGACCGCAGCTCCCAGCGCGCAGCCCGGCGTCTGCTCTGCAGCCGCCCTGAGCGCCTCTAACATCCCGGGAGCCCCGGGGCCGTTCCGGGCGGGCCGCCACCGCACCTGCTCATTTGCATGCCGTGCTCCCATTGGCCGGCAGGGAGCCCCGGCAGAGCCGCGAGGGGCGGGCCCGGCGCCGGGAGCTGCGCGCCAGGTGGCCCCCGGCAGGGAAAGGCGCGCCCGCCAGGTGTGTCCCGCGCGGGAGGAGGGCGGGCGGACACAGGCGGAGCGAGTCTCCCCGTCGCGGGTGGTTGTCTGGGCGGACGTCTTCGGTGGCCTGATCGCCGCTGGAATAACTTCAACCGCTTCCAGGGAGGAGCTGGCCGCGTGAGACCCTCTGGCTCCAGGAGGTGCCCGAGAGAGCGAGAGGAACGAGGTGCTCGCCTCGGGTGCAAATGTTTGTTTTGTTTTTAACATTTTAAAAATGTCAGTAGCTTTTGGGTTACCAGTGGTTTTTGGTTACGTGGAGGAATTGTATAGTTGTGAATCCTGAGATTTTAGTCCACCTGTCCCCCGAGTAGTGTACATTATACCCAATGTATAGTTGTTGTTGTTTTTGTCTCACACCCCCTCCCATTCTCCCTAGGGTCCATTATATCACTCTGTATGCCTTTGCGTCCTCATAGCTTAGTTCCTACTTATGAGTGAGAACATACAGTGTTTGGTTTTCCATTCCTGAGTCACTTCACTTAGAATAATGGCCTCCAGCTCCATGCAAGTTGCTGCAAAAGACATCATTTCGTTCCTTTTAATGGCTAAGTAGTAGTCTATGGTGTATATCAACTACATTTTCTTTATCCACTCATAATTGGTTCATGGTTATTTAAGTTGGTTCCATATCTTTTCAATTGTGAATTGGCTGCAAAAAACAAACATTCGTGTGCAAGTGTCTTTTTCATATGACTCTCTTTTCCTTTGGGTAGATACTTAGTGGTGGGATTGCTGGACCGTATGGTAAATCTACTTTCCTTCCTTTCTTCCCTCCCTCCCTCCCTCCCTCCCTTCCTTCCTTCCTTCCTTCCTTCCTTTTGTGACAAGGTCTCACTCTATCACCCAGGCTGGAGAGTAGTGGCACAATCTTGGTTCACTGCAGCCTCGACCTCCCGGGCTCAAGCAATCGTCTTACCCCAGCCTCCCAAGTAGCTGGGACTACAGGCATGCACCACTACACCTGGCTAATTTTTGTATTTTTTTATAGAGACAAAGTTTCACCATACTGCCCAGGATGGTCTCAAACTCCTGGACTCAAGCGATTTGCCTGCCATGGCCTCCCATAGTGCACTGTTTGTTTGTTTGTTTTTGAGACAGAGTCTCACTCTGTTGTCCAGGCTGGAGTGCAGTGGCGCGATCTCAGCTCACTGCTACCTCCGCCTGCCGGGTTCAAACGATTCTCCTGCCTCAGCCTCCAGAGTAGCTGGGACTATAGGCGCGTGCCACCACGCCCGGCTACTTTTTTTGTAGTTTTAGTAGAGACGGGGTTTCACCATGTTGGCCAGGCTGGTCTCGAAATCCTGACCTCAAGTGATCCGCCCGTCTCAGCCTCCCAGAATGCTGGGATTACAGGCGTGAGCCACCGCGCCCAGGCCCAAAGTGTACTTTTAGTTTGTTAAGGAATCTCTATACTGTTTTCCAAACAGGTTGTACTAATTTACATTCCCTCCAGCAATGTATACGCATCCCCCTTCCATTGCATCCACGCAAACATCTACTGTTTCTTGACTTTTTAATAATATTCAAGGGCAAAATTTAATGGGGCACCCCAGAACTCAGTCATTACTATATCTAAAACCTGAATGTAATATTTAAAAATTATATTGTTAGCCGGACGTGGTGGCTCACACCTGTAATCCCAGCACTTTGGGAGGCCGAGGTGGGTGAATCATGAGGACAAGAGATCGAGACCATCCTGGTCAACTTGGTGAAACCCTGTCTCTACTAAAACTACAAAAATCAGCTGAGCATGGAGGCATGCATCTGTAGTCATAGTTACTTGGGAGGCTGAGGCAGGGGAATCGCTTGAACCCGGGAGTCGGAGGTTGCAGTGAACCGAGATCGCCCCACTACACTCCAGCCTGGCAACAAAGTGAAACTCTGTCTCAAAAAAAAAAGAAAAAAAAAATTTTGTTTCACAATGTGAATGTTGTTAATGTCTCTGAACTGTACACTGAAAATGGTTGAAATGGTAAATTTATATTATGTATATTTTACCCCAACACAAAATATTTAAGAATGTTTTTAAAAATCATATTGGAAGATGACAGGGTGAGGGGTGGGGTTGGGGGGGCGTGGCATTGGCCACCTGTTTTTGTAAATAAGGTTTTATTGGAACCAGGGCCAGGGATTCATGAGACATGGATGTGAAAGTGCAGGGTTAGCTCCTGTTTTTATTTAAAATTTTGATATTTTGTCCATCGTGGATTTTTTTGCATTAATTTTGAAGTTTTAAAATACTGCATTAAAATATTATTTATCTTGGTTATTGTTTTTTTGTTTGTTTGTTTTTTGGCATGCCTGTAAATTTTGCACTCAGGGCTAGTGCCTCAGTCCCTCACTCTAATCCTGGGCCCTGGGGAAGGACCCGAGGGGAGAACAGAGAACACTGTCTCCATTACAGAAGGGGAAGTAGGGGCCCACAGGAGTAAAGGCTGGGGGTGATGCTGTGTGGAAAGGAGGACTGAGTTTGTTCATCACAGTTTTGTTTAGAACAGGAAACCTTGGCTGGACATGGTGGCTCATGTCTGTAATCCCAACACTTTGGGAGGCCAAGGCAGGAGGATCGCTTGAGCCCAGGAGTTCAAGACCAGCCTGGGCAACAAAGCAATACCTTGTCTCTACAATATATATATATATATAAATTGAGGCCAGGCCAGGCATGGTGGCTCATGCCTATAGTCCCAGCACTTTGGGAGGCTGAGGTGGGTGGATCACCTGAGGTTGGGAGTTTGAGACTAGCCTGACCAACATGGAGAAACCCCTTCTCTACTAAAAATACAAAATTAGCTGGGCGTGGTGGCACATGCCTGTAATCTCAGCTACTCAGGAAGGCTGAGGCAAGAGAATCATTTGAACCCGGAAGGTGGAGGTTGCAGTGAGCCGAGATTATGCCATTGCACTCCAGCCTGGGCAACAAGAGCGAAAATCCGTCTCAAAAAAAAAAAAAAAGAAAAAAGAAAAGAAAAAATTGAGGCCAGGTGCAGTGGCTCATACCTGTAATCCTAGCAGTTTGGGAGGCCAAGGCAGGCAGATCCCCTCAGGTCAGGAGTTTGAGACCAGCCTGGCCAACATGGTGGAACACCATCTCTACTAAAAATACAAGAAAATTAGTCAGGCACAGTGGCATGACCCTGTAGTCCCAGCTACTTGGGAGACTGAGGCTACAGAATCGCTTGAACCCAGGTGGCAGATGTTGCAGTGAGCGGAGTTTGCACCACTGCACTCCAGCCTGAGTGACAGAGCGAGGCTCCATCTCAAAAATAATTAGATAAATAAATACTTTTTAAAATTAGCCAGTTGTAGTGACGCGGGACTATCGTCCCAACTACTGGGGAAGCTGAGGCCAGAGGAACTCTTGAGTCCAGGAGTTTGAGGCTGCAGTATCCTATGACTGCACCACTGCACTCCAGCCTGGGCAACAGAGTGAGCTCCATCTCTTAAACAGAAAACAAAAAGGGAAAAGCTGCACAGTTTTACTTGCCCAGCCACAGGGGACCCCACTTGAACTCATGATTTGTAATCAAATGCTCCTGGTACAGAGGCTAACTCATCTAGCTGGCTTTTGTCTCTCTCAGGAAAGATATTTTAAGGATCACCCCTTATGGGGCCAGGCATCTGTGCTGGGTCAGTTTAAGTATGGGAAGCCTGGCCTTGATGCCTCAGGGGCCCCCAGGTCAGAAGAGCCGCCCCTCTCCCCTCTCCCTTCTCTTTGGACTGACCCTCAGGGAGTAGGCAAGAGTTCTGCTATCTGTGGGTCTATGGAGCACCTGCCCATCAGGCCTAGAGGCCTTACATCACCAGAGTTGTTGCTTTTCTCAAGCGTTGAAAGTATAAGTAGTCACCCTTACCCAACTCCCACACCTACTCTGCTCCAAATCCCCTGCACGTGCCAAAGCAGCCAAGCACACAGTCACAGGTGTACTCAGGTACTTCTTGCTGACAATATCTGAGGGTACTCCCGTTTGGATTTCTCACCATGGCCGTAAACTCCCAGTGTTTAAAGTTGAACAAACGATTTGGCCATCTGTTCAGAATTGTAACACTCACACTTCTTGCCCTAGTTATTCCACTTCTAGAGATTTGATCTTATAGATATACTATACCAAGATGCAAGAACAATAACATTAATCACAACCTCATTTATAGACAGAAATGATCAAATGTTCATCATTAGGGAGGACTGATTAAATAAATTATGGTATATTCAGACAGTGAAATACTATGTAGCCATTAGAAAAAATGAGGTAGATCTATGTGTACTAATTTAGAATAATCTCCAGAGTATTGCAGGGGGAAACAACAGGAATGGTGTGTATGGCATGCTAAAAACTAGTTGGCTATTTTTAATTAATCTTTAAGATATTTTTATGCAAACAAAAACATATATGTAATTTTTAAAGCAAAAAGTTTCATTAACTCATTGAATCTCCCTCCTAACTCAAGAGCTAGGACATTACCAAAAACTTGTACCTACTACTGTACCCTAAACCTTTCACCTCTTTGCCTATTGGTTACATACAAAGAGGTAACCTCTGCCCTGATATTAATGCTCATCTTTCCTTTGACACAGAGTCGAGTTCTGTCCCCAGGCTGCAGTGCAGTGCTGTGCTATGATCTTGGCTCACTGCAACCTCTGCCTTCCAGGTTCAAGTGATTCTCATACCTCAGCCTCCCAAGTAACTGGGATTACTGGCGTCTGCCATCACACCCAGCTAATTTTTTTATTTTTGTAGAGATGGGGTTTCACCATGTAGGCCAGGCTGGTCTCGAACTCCTGACCTCAGGTGATCTGTTCACCTCGGCCTCCCAAAGTGCTGGGATTATAGGCGTGAGCCACTGTGCCCAGTCTGCTTTATATTTTTAATATTTTTAGCACTCCTATGTGTGTGCCTATGGAATGTATTATTTAGATCAGCTTGTTTTTGAGTTTTATGAAAATCATGTGATACTCTGTTTAGCTTCATGTGACCTTGCATGCTTTATTCAATTTTATATTAAGATTCATCCAAAACTCCATCCAGTGTTGAGGGTCACTTTTTTTTTTTTTTTTTTTTTGAGACAGAGTCTTACTGTGTCACCCAGGCTGGAGTGCAGAGGTGCAATCTGAGCTCGTTTCAACCTCTGTCTCCTGGATTCAACCAATTCTTCTGCCTCAGCCTCCTGAGTAGCTGGGATGACAGGCATGTGCCACCACACCAGTTTTCACTGCTGTGTCATATTCCACTATATTAATTTATTCATTTCCCTTTTCCTCTTCAAAGGAATTTTAATTGTTTCTTTTTTTTTTCTATTGTGAAATTTCTTGTACCTATGGGCGAGACTTTCTATAGCCCATGTACCTAGGAGTACATCCTAGAGTACGCAAGAGTTCAAATTTGCAAGAGAACGTAAATTAACTTCTAGGTGGATATACTATTTTACATCTCCATGAAAGACGCATGAAAATCTCTAGCCCTAATATTAGGAACAAGGCAAGGATGGCCAGTCTTATCACTTATATTCAACATTAGCAATGCTAGACAGTGATGTAAGGCAAACAAAAAAAATGAAAGCCATAAAAAGGGGAAATGAAGGAGGAAAACTTTCTACTTGCAGAGGCCATGATTGTTTACATAGAAAATCTCAACCAATTTGCAAAACAACTAGAACTAATGAGTAAATTTAGCAAGTCCATAGGATCCAAGGTCAAAATACAAAAATCAGTCATATTTTAATTACTAGCAACAAACAATTGGAAAATAATATTTTAGAATTTCATTTATCATAGTGTCAAAATCCATAAAGTATGCAAGGATAAATTTGACAAAAATTATCTAAAACCTCTAAGTGAAAACTACAAAAATGCTGCTGAGAGAAATGAACGAATATCTTAACAAATGGAATTCATAGATATACCAAATTCCAAGTTCATATATTGCATAACTCAATATTAAGATCTCAATTATCTTCCAACTGATCTAATGATTCAACGCAATTCCAATCATAATCCCACTAGCCACTAGTTTTGTGGGGTTTTTTGTTTGTTTGTTTGTTTTTTGAGACAGATTCACTCTGTCACCCAGGCTGGAGTGCAGTGGTGCAATCTGAGCTCATTGCAACCTCTGTCTCCCGTGGTTCAAGTGATTCTCCTGCCTCAGCCTCCCAAGTAGCTGGGATGACAGGCACGCGCCACCACACCCGGCTAATTTTCGTATGTTTAGTAGAGGCGGGGTTTCACTATGTTGGCCAGGCTGATCTCGAACTCCTGACCTCAGGTAATCTGCTCGCCTTGGCCTCCCAAAGTGCTGGGATTTACAGGCGTGAGCCATCGTGCTAACCCACTAGTTGTTGTTGTTGTTTAGAACTTTAACTTGCTTTTAAAATTTATATGGAAATATAAAGGACCCAGAATATTGAAAGCAATCTTGAGAAAGAAGAACAAACTTGTGGGACTTACACTTCCTGACTTCAAGCCTTGGTATAAAGCTACATATTCAAGACAGTGTAGTACTTGCATAAGAAGCAACAAATAGATCAATGGAACAAAAAGGAACAGAAAGAGACCCAAACATATGAGGTCATTTTGTTCTTTTATTGAGATAACTTACATACGATAAAATTTGGCCTTTTTAGTGTACAGGTGGGGCATCTTCTATATCCTTTTTCTTCTATATCCTTCTAAAGGTCAGATTTGTCTCTCCCTTTGCTAATACAACATTGTCTTCATTATTGTAGCTTTAGTAATAAGTCTTGGTATCTGATAAGGCTGATACACCCTGTTCTTCTTTAAGACTGTCTTTGTTTAGGCTCAGATTTTTCTTTTTTTTCATATAAACTTTAGAATCATTTTGTCAATGTCCATGAATAAGCCTATTGGGATTGTGAAAACAATTGCATTGAATCCATAGATTAATTTGGAGAGGATTAATATATTTGAGGCCAGGCTCGGTGACTCACACCTGTAATATCAGCACTTTGGGAGGCCAAGGCAGGAGGATCGCTTGAGCCCAGGAGTTCAAGACCAGCCTGGGCAACATGCAAGACCCCATCTCTACAAAAAAGAAAAAATTAGTTGGGTGTGATGGTGATGCACCTGTGGTCCCAGCTACTCAGGAGGCTGAGGCAGGAAGATCGCTTGAGCCTGAGAAGTCGAGGCTGCAGTGAGCTACGATCATGCCACTGCACTCCAGCCTGGGTGACAGAGTAAGATTCTGTCTCAAAATAAAAGTTTGCAATACAGAGACTTCCTATTTATGTACCTGAGCTATATCTCCACTTATTCATCCAGGCCATATGTAATTTAATTCCATAAAGGTTAAGGTTTCTGCATATAGAACTTTCACACATGTGTTAAATGAATTCCTAAGTACCCTATATTGTTTTTCTATTATAAATAATTTCTTTTTTTTTTTTTGAGGTGGAGTCTCGCTCTGTCACCCAGGCTGGAGTGCAGTGGTGCAATCACGACTCATTGCAACATCCGCCTCCTGGGCTTAAGCAATTCTCTGCCTTAGCCTGCGAATAGCTGGGATTACAGGCACGCGCCACCACACCCAGCTCATTTTTGTATTTTTAGTAGAGACGGGGTTTCACCATGTTGGCCAGGCTGGTCTTGAACTCCTGACTTCGTGATCCACCTGCCTCGGCCTCCCAAAGTGTTGGGATTACAGGCATGAGCCATCGTGCCTGGCCAATAATTTCTTTTTAAATAAGCTTTTTGTTGATGTATGACATCCATAGAGAAAAGTACACAAATCATAAGTGTACAGCTCAATGGATTTTCACAAAGTGAGCATACACTTCTCAGGAAATAGAACACTAACAGCCCCACAGAAGTCTCCCTCAAGCCTTTCCACAGTTACTGCCTCTTTCCCAGAGAAAACCACCATGTTGATTTCCAACCTCATACATGAATTTTGTCTGCTTTACAATTTTATATAAATAGGACCATACAGTGTATATTCTGTTTAACTACCTTCTTTCACTTATTCTTAGGTTTGTGAGATCCGTTTATGTTGTTTGGTATAGTAGTAATTTGCACATTCTTATATCTGTATAGTATTCTAGTATATGAACATGCCACACTTAATTTATCTATTCTATTATTAATGGACTTTTGGGTTCTTTACAGCTTGGGGCTATTAAGTGATGCTATAAATATGCTTGTACATTTTTTTTTAAATTTGAATGCATTTCTGTTAGGTAGATACCCAGGAGAGGACTTGTCTGTGTTCAACTTGAGTAGGTAATATACCAAATTATATTCCCATCAGCAGTATATGAGAGTTCCAATTTTCCCACGTCCTTGCCACACTCAGTTTTGTTAGCCTTAAAACAATTTTTTAGCCATCCTCGTGGGTAAATATTGGTATCTCATTGTAATTTAAATGTGCGTATCCTCAGTGACTGGGACTGAATACTTGTATTTAATTGGTTATCCCCATTGTCCATTTTTCAATAAAAAAAAAATTTTTTTTTGAGATGGAGTCTTGCTCTGTCACCCAGGCTGGAGTACAATGGTGCAATCTCAGCTCACTGCAACCTCCGCCTCCCGGGTTCAAGCGATTCTCCTGCCTCAGCCTTCTGAGTATCTGGGATTACAGGTGCACGCCACCATGACCAGCTAATTTTTTGTGTTTTTAGTAGAGACGGGGTTTCACCTTGTTGGCCAGGCTGGTCTCGAACTCCTGACCTCATAACCCACCCGCCTCGGACTTCCAAAGTGCTGGGATTACAGGCGTGAGCCACCGCGCCCGGCCCCCCCCCCTTTTTTTTTTTTTGAGATGGAGTCTTGCTCTGTCATCCAGGTTGGAGTGCAATGGCATGATCTGGACTCACTGCAACCTCCGCCTCCTGGGTTCAAGTGATTTTCCTGCTTCAGCCTCCCAAGTAGCTGGGATTACAGGCACCAGTCACCACACCCAGCTAATTTTTGTATTTTTGCAGAGACAGGGTTTTGCCATGTTTGGCCAAGCTGGTCTTGAACTCCTGACCTCAGGTGATCCGCCCACCTTGACCTCCCAAAGTGCTGGGATTACAGGCATGAGCCACCGTGCCCAGCTGAAGAACACTTTTTTTTTTTGAGACAGTTTTTGCTCTTGTTGCCCAGGCTGGAGTGCAATGGCGCGATCTCGGCTCACCACAACCTCCGCCTCCCGGGTTCAAGCGATTCTCCTGCTTCAGCCTCCCAAGTAGCTGGGATTATACGCATGTGTCACCATGCCCGGTTAATTTTTTGTATTTTTAATAGAGATGGGGTTTCACCATGTTGGTCAGGTTGGTCTTGAATTCCTGATCTCAGGTGATCCACCCACCTCAGCCTCCCAAAGTGCTAGGATTACAGGCGTAAGCCACTGCGCCTGGCCTTTAAAATTTAAAGTAGTTTATCAGTCTCTTATTTTCTGATTATGGCTTTTCGTGTCTTGTTTAAGAAATATTTGACTACCCCCAAATTATAAATATATTCTTCTATATATTATTTTCTTCTGGAAGCTTTATTGTTTCACTTTTCATGTTTAGATCTAAAATCAACTTGGGATTGATTTTTTTAGTATGGTCTAAGATATGGATCAAGACTAGTATTTTTTTCCATGTATATATCCAGTCTATTCAGCAACACTTGTTGAAAAGACCACTCTTTTCTACATGGCTCTGAGGTATCACTTTCACATAAATCAAATGTATACAGTCATGTGTCACTTAATGACAGGTATACATACAGTCTAAGCAATGCATCATTAGGCTATTTCATCATTATATGAACATCACAGAATGTGTGTACCTGAGCTCGGTGTGGTGGCTCACGCCTGTAATCCCAGCACTTTGGGAGGCCGAGGCGGGTAGATTGCTTGAGTCCAGTAATTCGAGACCCGCCTGGGCAACATAGCGAAGGCCTGTCTCTACAAAAGTTAGCTGAGCCTGGTGGTATACGCTTGTAGTTCCAGCTACTCAGGAGGCTGAGGTAGGAGGATTGCTGGAGTCTGTAAGGTGGAGGTTGCAGTGAGCCAAGATCATACCACTGCACTCCAGCCTGAACAACAGAGCCAGACCTTGCCTCAAAAACAACAACAAAAAACTTGCATTAAAGTTCATATAACATAAAATTCCTGATTTTAACTATTTTGATACATACAATTCAAGGGCATTAGTACATTTACAGTGCTGTGCAATTATCATCTCCAAATATTTTCACCACCCCAAAAGGAAACCCAAATCCACTGGCAGTCCTTCTCCATCCTGTTCTTCTCCCAGCTCCTGGCAACTACTCCTCTGTTCTCTGTCTTCATGGATTGGCCTATTCTGGATATTTCATATAAAAGGAATCATACAACATGTGACTTTTGTGCTGACTTCTTTTACTTAGCACAGTGTTTTAGAAGTTCATCCATGTGGCAGCAGGTGTCAGTACTTCATTCCTTTTCATGGCCGAATAGTGTTCCATTCTATGGATATGACCCATTTTGTTTAACCATTCATCGGGTGATTGACTTTTGGGTTGTTTTTACCTTTGGCTATTATGAACAGTGCTGCCATGAATATTCAGTATCTTTCTGTATAAAATAAGGATCAAAAACTTTTGTCCTGGCTGAGGCAAAGGCTGTCAGGAAACTCAAATGAGATAGCACAGAAGAAAGATTTCTGTGAGCTGCCTGGCCTCGTGCAAGTGTAGACTGGAAGTTGGTGGTGTTGTCATGGTTAAGGTCATGATTATGGTTATGGATAGGTTCAGCTATCCTGGCATCAGGGAGGGAGAGGAAGGGTCCAAGGCCTGAGCTCTCCCTCAATGCCAGCTTGTCACCCAGTGCCCAGTGTTGGTCCGTCTGGCAGAGGCCAGCTGCTCATAAGTTATATTAGTCCATTTTCACACTGGTGATAAAGACATACGACTGGGTGCGGTGGCTCATGCCTGTAATCCCCGCACATTGGGAGGCCTAGGCAGGTGGATCACTTGAGGTCAGGAGTTCGAGACCAGCCTGGCCAATATAGTGAAACCCAATCTCTACTAAAAATACAAAAATTAGCCAGATGTGGTGGCAGGTGCCTGTAATCCCAGCTACTTGGGAGGTTGAGGCAGGAGAATCCCTTGAACCTCATAGGCAGAGGTTGCAGTGAGCCAAGATCATGCCACTGTACTCCAGCCTGGGCAACAGAGTGAGACTCTGTCTCAAAAAAAAAAAAAAAAAAAGAAAGAAAGAAAGAAAGGAAAAAAAAGACATACCCAAGACAGGGTAATTTACAAAGAAAAAGAGATTTAATGGACTCACAGTTCCATGTGACTGGCGAAGCCTCAGAATCATGGTGGAAGGTGAAAGGTACTTTTTACATGGCGGCAGCAAGAGAGAAACGAGAGCCAAGCAAAAGGGGTTTCCCCTTGTAAAGCCATCAGATCTTGCGAGACTGATTCACTACCACGAGAACAGTATGGGGAAAACCGCCCCATGGTTCAATTATCTCCCACCAGGTCCCTCCCACAACCCATGGGAATTATGAGATACCATTCAGGGTGAGATTTGGATGGGGACACAGCCAAACCAGACCACAAGTATATCTAGATATCAGTGCTTGGCCATTCAGATATAGCAATCACGGCAAAGGGCCGGTTAACAATAACTTGCCTTGGAGTTCTGCATCATTATTTGGTCTTGTTGCCTGTGGACCTGCATTGGATGGAATAACTTTTGAACAAATCTGCTGGGTGAGGTGCATTTAGACAGGTAAGATAGGCAGTGATTGGAGTTATTGAGAAACTCCCTAGTGCTCTAGGCTAGCTATAACCACAGTGCAGAGTAGTTTCACTTATTTACTCCCTCCCTCTTTTTCAAATGTCTGCTCTCTCTGTCTTAAGCTGGGAACATAAAGGAAAGGGAAGACATCATTTATATGCCCCAGATTGAGGAAAAGAAAATGTGAAGCTGGAGGGCATTTGTAAAGCAACTCACTCCAAAAAATTATCTAAACTGCCATGGTACAGAGAGGCAGAGGGAATATACACATATTTAAAAAGAGAGGTTTAGTGAAATTAATAGAAAAGGCTCCTGGGAAGTGACTGCTCTGGTGACTGTTAAAAAAGGGAAGGCTGGGCCAGGTGTGGTGGCTCAAGCCTGTAATTCTAGCACTTTGGGAGGCCAAGGCAGGTGGATTACTTGAGGTCAGGAGTTCGAGACCAGCCTGGCCAACACGGCAAAACCC
The DNA here is from genome assembly GCF_003255815.1 of Theropithecus gelada. NCBI lineage: Eukaryota > Metazoa > Chordata > Mammalia > Primates > Cercopithecidae > Theropithecus > Theropithecus gelada. The sequence continues at coordinate 32,369,961 of NC_037688.1, forward strand.
CCATCTTTACTAAAAATTCAAAAATTAGCCAGGTGTGGTGGTGCACACCTGTAATCCTAGCTACCTGGGAGGCTGAGGCAGTAGAATCGCTTCAACCTGGGAGGCCAAGGTTGCAATGAGCCAAGGTCATGCCACTGCACTCCAGCCTGGGCAACAGAATGAGACTCCATATCAAATAAAAAAAAAAAAAAAAAGGAAAGGAAAAGGGAGGACTGGAGATGGGTATATATTACTCCAGCAATCCCAGAGTCTCTGCTTGGGGAGTCAGGGCCCACATCCCATCTTTTGTGACATCTACTCACTGGGACATACTATGGTGTGTGGGGTTGGAGTGTTGCTCCCTGTCTGCCAAATGACAGTCCCATCTGCACAGCCAAACACTACTGTACAACCCTAGCGCCTTCTTCCCCCTGTTCCCACTCCCACCCCCAGACCACATGGAACACAGCAAGCGAGGCCAGAGCTACGGAGTCTCGGGTCCTTGCAGAGAGTTGGGGGCTGCTATATTTTCACTTCTTGCTTTGACCAACTCTGGTCCCAATGTGTTAATGGGAGTATATTCAACGGCATCTTAATTATCTGGGCTGTCATTGCTCTTAGGTTGTTGAACACAACATACAACTTCCTCGTGGATCCTGATTCTCACCGCCCTAAATTGTTGCCAGGCTTTGATGGCACCTTCTTCTTTTCATCACTAGCATATTTTCTTTTTCCTTCCTCTAAAGAGGAGATATTTCCCAAGGTCGCCCGTGACACTCCACTCTTCTGCCTGTATTCTTCCCCTTGGTGACAGTATACACTTCCTCTACCTCAACAAGCATCTCTAGTTTTTGAAGTATACGTCCGTAGCTATCTCTCTGACCCTCTTTCAAGCTCCAGAAAGGTATTTCTGATCACCGTATGACAACCATATCCCAAGCTCAACTTGGCGCATCCAAACCCATTATCTTCTTCCTAAAAACGAGCTTTTCTGTTTCTGCATTGTAGAACTTTAGATACTCAGCAAGGAACCTCAGAATCCTCTTTTATTTCTCCTCTCCCACCTTCCCCAAACCAATCCACCACCCATGTGTGTCAGTTCTACCTCTGAGATGACGCTCGTGTTCACCCCAACCATCAGGTGTAGATCCTTAACGTTACCATAGATCTATGAGGACCATAGACCTCATGTGATTTCATTCAGCAAAGAGTGTTTAGTTACCTCATTGATTACCAGGACAAATTAGAGTATGTAATACAGTCAGTCTGACTCTGACTCACCATGAATTCCCATATTGGGAGGACTACTTGAGCCTGGGAGGTTGAGGTTACAGTGAGCTATGATCATGCCATTGCGCTCCAGCCTGGGCGACAGTGAGACTCTGTCTCAAAAAAAATTTTTCTTTTGGCTGGGCATAGTGGTTCACGCCTATAATCCCAGCACTTTGGGATGTTGAGGTGGGCGGATCACTTGAGGTCAGGAGTTCGTGACCAGCCTGCCCAACATGGTGAAACCCCATCTCTACTAAAATACAAAAATTAGCCAGGCCTGGTGGTGCACACCTGTAATCCCAGCTACTCAGGAGGCTGAGACCAGAGAATCACTTGAAGCCAGGAGGTGGAGTTTGCAGTGAGCCAAGATGGTGCCACTGCACTGCAGTCTGGGCAACAGAGCGAGACTCCATCTAAACACCACCACCACCACCAACAAAAATGTCCCACACTATTCTCTGAGAACAGAGAACGTTCTAGTTGTCCTGGACATTCTTCTCCCTTTTTAACCTGTCTTCAGTTGGAGAAGTAGGAAGCAAACATACTAGAGAAACATGTCAGGGCTGCCTGGTTCATCCGAGTATCTATTTGAGAAAGCTGGAAGAATTTGCACCAAGATGTTATTGGAATTCACCTTCCTTTTCCATACCTGTATTTCCTGCTTTTTTTCCCCCGTAATGAGCATGTGTGGTGAGTTCTCACGAGATCTGGTTGTTTGAAAGCGTATGGCACCTCCCGCTTCACTATCTCTCTCTTGTCTGCCATGTGACGACTGCCTGCTTCTCCTTTTGCCTTCCGCTATGATTGTAAGTTTCCTGAGGCCTCCCCAGCCCTGCTTCCTGTACAGCCTGTGGAACCATGAGCCAGTTAAACCTCTTTTCTTTATAAATTACCCAGTCTCAGGTAGTTCTTTACAGCAATGTGAGAACTGACTAATACAACCACTATACCTAATACCTTTTCGTTTTCAACAAAAACTCTGCACCCATTAAGTAACAACTCCCCCTTCTCCCTCTTTCAAGCCCCTTGCAACCCCTATTCTCCTTTCTGCTTCCATGAATTTGCATATTCTAGGTACATAATATAAGTGGAGTCATACGGTATTTGTCCTTCTGTGTCTGGCTTATTTCACTAAGCATAATGATTTCGAGGTCCATTCATGCTGTAGCACACATCAAAACTTTATTCCTTTTCATGGCTAAATAATATCCCGTATGACTATGCCACATTTTGTTGATCCATTCATCTGTTAATGGACACTTGCATTGTTTCCACTTTTTGGCTATTGTGACTAATGCTGCTATGAACATTGGTGTACAAGAGTTTGTTGAAGTCCTTGCTTTTGATTCTTTTGGATGTGTGTCTGAGAGTGAAATTGCTGGGTCAGTAGTCCTATGTTTAACCTTCTGAGAAAGTGCCTGTTTTCTACAGTGGCTGCACCATTTTACATTCCCACCAGCAGTGCACGAGGGTTCCAATTTCTGCACATCTTCACCAATAACTGTTATTTCTGTTTTAAAAATCATAACCATCCTAGTGTCTCTTCTGATGTTAAAGAAAGTAAAATTGGCTGGGTACAGTGGTTCATGCCTGTAATCCCAGCACTTTGGAAGGCCAAGGCGGGTGGATCACCTGAGGTCAGGAGTTCAAGACCAGCCTCACCGACAGGGTGAAACCCTGTCTCTACTACAAATACAAAAATTAGCTGGGCATGGTGGTAGATGCCTGTAATCCCAGCTACTTGGCAGGCTGAGGCGGCAGAATCACTTGAATCCAGGAGGCAGAGGATGCTGAGAGCCGAGATCACTCCACTGCAGTCCAGCCTGGGCCATGAGAGTAAAACTCCGTCAAAAAAAAGCAACAGAAAGAAAGTAAAATTAATACCTGTTTGTGGCTCTTAAAAGTATTGTGAATTGGGGCCTGGCGCGGTGGCTCATGCCTGTAATACCAATACTTGGGGAGGCCGAGGCGGGCGGATCACGAGGTCAGGAGATGGAGACCATCCTTGCTAACACGGTGAAACCCCATCTCTACTAAAAAAAAAATACAAAAAAATTAGCCAGGCATGGTGGCGGACACCTGTAGTCCCAGCTACTTGGGAGGCTGAGGCAGGAGAATGGTGTGAACCCAGGAGACAGAGATTGCAGTGAGCCGAGATCGTGCCTCTGCACTCCAGCCTGAGTGACAGAGCGAGACTCTGTCTCAAAAAAAAAGGTATTGTGAATTGAACTCGGTGGTGCATGCCAGTAGTCCCAGCTACTGGGGAGGCACAGGTGACAGGAATTCTTGAGGCCAGGAGTTTGAGTCCAGCTTGGGCAAATGGCAAGACACCCAATTCCCCTGCCAAAAAAAAGTTATCATGGGACCTGCCTGATGAAGTTAGTCCTACATCTCACTGACAGTACCTGATAAAGTACAGTGCTCAAAGCAAATGCTGATTCACTCTTTCTTCAGCGTGGTTGTCATCAGTTTCATATACATACAGTCCTGTGTTGCTTAACAATCCAAATACATTCTGAGAAATGCATTGTTAGGTAATTTCATCACTGTGTGAACATCATAGTATGTACTTACACAAACCTCGATGGTGTAGCCCACTACACACCTAGGCTATGTGGTGGGAGGCTGTGAACCTGTACAGCATGGTACTGTACTGAATGCTATATGCAATTGGAATACAGTGGTAATTATTTGTGTATCTAAACATAGAAAAGATACAGTAAAAATGTGCTATAATCTTATGGGACCACTGTCATACATGCAGCCTGTGGTTGACCAAAATACGTCAACTTCCATATGCAGTACAAGATTATGCTTAGTTTCCATCGCTTCTGTTGTATTCAGTTTTAGGGATTTCCTTCCTATTCTTGTGAATTCAATATTATTAGTATCATTTTTTTTTTCTTTTTTTTTTTTTGAGATAGAGTCTCTCTGTGTTGCCCAGGCTGGAGTGCAATGGCGTGATCTGAGCTCACTGCAACCTCTGCCTCCTGGGTTTAAGCGATTCTCTTGCCTCAGCCTCCTGAGTAGCTGGGATTACAGGTGTGCAGCATCATGCCTGACTAATTTTTGTGTTTTTAGTAGAGACAGGATTTCACCATGTTGGCCTGGCTGGTCACGAACTCCTGACCTGAAGTGATCTGCCCGCCTTGGCTTCCCAAAGTGCAATATTATTTTTAAGTATGTAAAGAATTAATCTGGTTCAAGACTATACTTAAAAATCCCCTCAGCAAAGCCCATTCACTTCACTTCCCTATACCTTCCACCTTGTTCCATTTCCCATCGTAGTTAAACTGAATTCCTTAGTTTCTGGTTTATATTCCCTGTGTTTCATCTTGTTATGTATTTGTTATGCAATTGTATGCTAATAATAAGCATATGTATATGCTTATTATTATATGTATGTTTATATATATATATATATATATATATATATATATGCTTTTTCCTCTGAATGAGTTAGATTGTAAGTTATTCCATGTTAATTCATTTTCTCTCATAGCTTCATGGTATTTCATTGTGTGAAATACACCATAGTTTATTAAACCAATCTCCTCCCTGTGCATGTACATTTAGATTAGTACTGGTATTTTGTAATTATAAATTATTCCAGAAAAAAATGTCATATGCACATGATTTTCATATGACTTTGATGAGTATCTTCAGGGAAAATTCCTAAAAATGAAATTGCTGGATTAAGGGGTAAATGCATGTATAGTTTTATTAGACAGGGCCACATACCCTTCCATAGAGGTAGTACCCTTTTGTATTCCTGCTGGTAACATATGAGAGTCTACAGAGTATGTGGCTAAGCTTTAGAATGCTTGTCCATCTGATAGGGAAGAAATCGTGTTGTCTTAATTTGCACTTCTTTTATTATGAATCAGGTTTTAATCTTTTAAAAGCCTTTCTGCTGTGAGTCTCTTCCTACTTAAATACATCCTTCATCCTGACTGTTGCCAAGTTAAACATCTTTTAGCATTTTCCTAAAGCTTTCTGTATCCCTCCTTCTAGGATCAATTTCCTCTGCCATCTGTCACAATCCGTATCTCGACTCTATCTCCAACTCTTGTCCACATTTCAGAAGAGCAGACCGATTGAATTCATTACCCCTAAATACACTCTACCTTTTCTTGCCTCTGAGGTTTTGCCCCTTTGTGGTAATGCCATCTTTGTGGGATGGCAAATATTCTATTTTCATGGGTTGATATTTTCTCTATTTTTCTCTGCGTTTCAGGGTCCAGCTCAAACATCCACCCTGATTTTCCCATTGATATTTGTTTTATCTGTGTATCAGCTGTACTCCCAACTCCCTATCAGACTTTAGATGCTATACCAGTGACTTTCTCTAGGGGAAAGGGGACATATTAAATCACTTGAAGAGGACTTTTCTTTTAACATACATGCTCGTCAGTTTGGCTCATCTCTCAACCCCAGGTGTATAAATGTTTCTGGAGCAATTTGGCATGTTCTAGGGGATGTGGTGAGGAAAACAGATAAATTCTCTTCTAAGGAGCTTAAATTCTTGGGGAGGCAACTGATAAATAAATTAGTAAATAAACAGGAACTCAGAGAGTGAAAGTCACCAATCAGAGAATTTAAGCAGGGTAAGATGGAGACTTTCTTTTCCATTCAAGATGGAAGAGAACAAAGTTATCTTTCTGCATGAAACAGCCAAAATACTGGACAAAATGCATGAAACAACGGCTTCAAGACTTTGGACATCAGGCAGCCAAAAGCAGTGATCCCTGAGAAGTGGGGTATTAAATGAGGTGAACTTCTTGATTGACCCAGTTTACTGCCTGGAAAGAGCTTCCAGGTCATAGTGCATGGGTGGGGAAGTGAGGTTTGGGATGGAGAATATAGGCAGAGCTGAGTGGTCATCCTCAGTTGAACAGATGGAGCTGGGAGTTGGGGGACACCCAGGTGACTGGAGTTATCAGGGGAAAATACCAGAGAGGAGAGAGATGCACAGAGAACTCCAGAGATCTACAGAGTATTTCTCTCAAGTATTTAGCTGATATTGACGAACACATGTGTGTGAAGAAACTACTGAGAGTCAGTAAAAACCAACTGAAAGTGTTAGAGGGAACAATCCTTGAAGCTCACACCACCCAGCCTTCCACTGATCAGACTGGAAAATCTTTTAATTCTCAGGACATTGGGTTGAATACTCAGAGTGCTTTTACCTTAGTTGTGGAGAATAATTAGCTTATCTTGTCTCTACTAAAAAACTTTAAAGGCAAGACCCCCAAAGGAAAAAGAAGCAGAAAAATACTTCCTCTTTGGAAGTATTTTAACAGGATATTGGTAAATAATTATCAGAAAAATTACAAACTGTCCCACAAATGACAAATGACAAAGCTGATAGAATCAGTAGAAAAGAGTGTTAAAACAGTTATTGTAAGTGTTCTCATATGCTCAAGAAACTAGAAGAAAGACAATGTCTTAAGTAGATGTACTGAATACAGAAAAAAAAATCCAAATCAAACTTCTGAGAGGAAATCTACAACGTCTGAGATGACAAATACACTGGAGAGGATGAAGGACTGTTTAGAAATTGCAGAAGAAAAAAGCAGTGTTCACTGAAGATATATGCTTCACTATGAAGCTATAGCAATAGAAATTATCTAAAATGAAATACAAAGAGAAAGAAGACAGAAACAAAATCAACAGAGTGTCAGTGAGCTGTGAGACAAATTCTAGCAGGCTAATATATGTGTAATTGAAATCCCAGAGGGAGGGAGGGAAACAAAAATATTTGAGGATATAAAGTCTGATAGTTTTCCAAACATGATGAAAACTATATATTCCCAGACCCAAGAATTTCAACAAACCCCAAGCACAAGGGGCATGAAGAAAATTATATTAAAGAACATTATAGGCACATTGCTTAAAACTGGGAATAATGAGAAATATCCTAAAAGTAGCTGGGGAGGGGAATGGGCAGGGGAACCCATTACATACTAAAGCAGCAGTCCCCAACCTTTTTGGCACCATGGACTGGTTTTGTGGAAGACAATTTTTCCATGGACAGGAGTTAGAAGGATGGTTTTGGAATGAAACTGTTCCACCTCAGATCAACAGGCGTCAGCTAGATTCTCACAAGGAGTGTGCCACTTAGATCCCTCACATGCACATTTCACAATAGGGTTCAAGCTCCCATGAGAATCTAATGCCGCCACTGATCTGACGGGAGGAGGAGCTCAGGAAGTAATGCTCGCTCACCCACTCATCTCCTGCTGTGTGGCCTGGCTCCTAACAGGCCACAGACCAGTACCGGTCTGCAGCCCAGGGGTTGGGGACCCTTCTCTAAAAAACAAAGATAAGGATGACAACAGATTGCTCATTGAAAACAATGGAAGCCAGAAGACAATGGAGCAACATATTTAAAGTACTGAAAGGATAAAGCTTATCAACCTAGAATTCATACTCAGTGAAGATATATTTAGAGAACAAAAGCGAGTAAAACAAAGACCTTTTCAGACATACAAAAACTGAAGGAATACACTTATAGAAGACATATACTATAAGAAATAAAGTCTTTCAGACAGAAGACAAATGATACCATATGGTAATACTGATCTATTTAAAGAAATGAACACCAGACATGATAACTATGTTGGAAAATTTTTAAAAGTTATTATTATTTAAATGTATTTTTAAAATATTGTTATACAAGAAAAATAGCAATGTATGTTGGGGATTATAACATATATATAAGTAAAATATATGATAAAATGAATGTTACAAAGGCAGGAAGAGGAGAAATAGAAAGATACTGTTGTACGGTTCTCATAGTATATGTGAAGGTTCATAATATCACTTGAAAGTAGACAGTTAAATATGTATTCCGCAAATTGTAAAGCAACCACTAAAATAACAAAATGAAGAGTTATAGCTAATAAGCTTAAAAATGGGATAGGTGGAACCATAAAAAACAATTATCTGGGAGTGATGACTCATGCTTGTAATTTCAGCACTTTGGGAGACCAAGGCGGATGGATTATTTGAGGTCAGAGGTTTAAGACCAGCCTGGCCAACATGGTGGAACCTCGTCTCTACTAAAAATACAAAAATTAGCCAGGCGTGGTAGTGCATGCCTCTAATCCCAGCTATTTGGGAGGCTGAAGTGGGAGGATCACTGGAACCTGGGAGGCAGAGGTTGCAGTGAGTCAAGATTGTACCACTGTACTCCAGCCTGGGTAAGAGTGAGACTGCCTCACAAACAAAAAACAAAAAACAAAACACTCAATCCAAAAAAAGTCAGTAAAATAACAAAACGAGAACAACAAGCAAATAGGACAAATAGAAAACAAGGAGCAAAATGGTAAGTCTCAACCTAACCATATCAATAACCACATTAAGTGTAAATTTCGGCTGGGTACAGTGACATAGTTGTAATCCTAGCACTTTGGGAGTCTGAGGTGGGAGGATCACTGGAAGCCAGGAGTTTGAGACCAGCCTGGGCAACATGTTTTTCTGTTTTTATTATTTTCTACTATCTGGACTGAATTCTAATCTTTCCTGGCTACAAGTCTCCAAAATAATGTTTTCATTTTTTTCTTTCTTTTCCTTTTCCCCCCATTTTTCCTAATTTGAAATCACTGAAAACTAAGCTGTGCTTTCTTAAAGGCCTGCAAACTGAAACTAGACAACTTAAACTTCGGAAGAAAATAACAGCATCCTTTGACATACGTAAGCCACTTTTATACCTGCCTACTGATGTATGCTTCAGAGTAAGGTGGCATATATCAATTTTGCAGGATTGTTCTTTTGTTTGTTGTTGTTTCTCTTCCTTCTTCCTCCTATTTTCTCTTCATACGACATTAGACTTCACAACCTGCTAAAAATGAGCTTTCCTAATAACTTGGAACTTATCTGTCTAGGAATAAACTATCTTAGCTGTGAGAGAGCAGATGAAACCTGAGGCCAGAGACTCATTTTCTTCCAAAAATGCTTTCTCCAAAAGATTTTTAAAACAAAAGGGGGGAAATGTAAAAGGGAAATAAATCTTATGACCCCAAAATCACTAAGCTAAAGGGAAAAGTCAAGCTGGGAACTACTTAGGGCAAACCTGCCTCCCACTCTATTCAAAGTCACGCCTCTGCTCACTGAGATAAATGCGTATCTGATTGCCTCCTTTGGAGAGGCTAATCAGAAACTCAAAAGAATGCAACCATTTGTCTCTCACCTACCTGTGACCGGAAGCCCCCTCCTTGCTTTGAGTTGTCCCGCCTTTTTGGGAGGAACTAATGTTTATCTTACATATACTGATTGATGTCTCATGTCTCTCTAAAATGTATAAAACCAAGCTGTGCCCTGATCGCCTTGGGCACATGTCAGGATCTCCTGAGGCTGTGTAATGGGTGCATGTCCTCAACCTTGGCAAAATAAACTTCCCAAAGTAACTGAGACCTGTCTCAGATATTTGGGATTCACAGTGTACAATATATTTTGACATGTGTGTAGATTGTGGACTGACCCATCTAATATTACAAAATGTCCTTCTTTATCTCTAGTAACATCCTAGGGACACAGCATTATGCTGTTAGAAGCCATGCTAGTATTTCATTTAGATGCTCTGCATTATTTAGTGCAGAGGTTTGTACAAAGTTATTATGTGGGAAGTGTTCTGTAGTTCTCAACACACACACACATGCTCGCATTCTCACTTATTATCTTGGCTTGCCCGCTAAGCTACCATATCTGTATTCAAATTCTTTCTGTCCTTTGGGAATCCTATGGGTAAGTCTTAACCAGAGCAACATATAACCCTGAGGGCCAAATCCTGGTCCAGACCTCAAGCAGGCGCCTGCTGAGGAAAGATCTTGGCCACACAATGAACTTATGGGCAGGATGCCCAGTACCCAGCCAGGATCATGGCCTTGCTCCTTCTATCTGCTGCCACACCCAGCTCTGTAGCTTCCCGGAGCCCAGCTACAAAAATAATCTGCCACGTATGCAGGGGGTGCACCAAGTGGCCTCCCAACTGAAGCTGAGGAAGGGGAATCTCCAGATCTACTTAGAGGAAAGGAGAAGTCCTCCAAAACGCCCACTGATAGTAGAGCCTATGAGTAACCCATCCCTCCAGCATTCAGAACACCTACCCCAGGGCCTGGCCTGCATTGCCAGCCTCCCGATGTGCAGTTGTTGAGTACTGAGAAGCCACCAAGGACTCAGCCTCGTCTCCCTCAGCATTCTCTAAATGGTGGGATGATCTTCCTGTAATAACTTTGAATGCCAAAGTTTTAAAAAGCCATCCCCTTTTCCTTTTTTTCCCCAAGTCATTCCAATCATGTCAAACAGAAAGCCTTTGTTTGATGCTACTAAGTCTTTAAGCCTAGCTGGAATTGATTAGCAGTAACAGAATTGTTTTGTCTTTGTTGTATTTGTCTTCATAGTTACCTTATATTTGTGGCAAAGTATACTGGGTTTTTCATTTGTGATAGGGATGTAAACTTTTCATTTTATAAGCATTAATTTTGGTTAAAAGAAAGTCCTTTAAGGAAAGTTATTGCATATTTAAATACTAACGGGGTTGCAAAATTCATGAGGGTGGTGTTAACTGTGCTCAGAAATCAAAGGCAAGGCCCAGCTGGGTGCAGTGGCTCACGTCTGCAATCCCGGCACTTTGAGAGGCTGAGGTGGGAGGATCGCTTGAGGCCGGGAGTTTGAGAGCAGCTTGGGTAACACAGCGGGACTCCATCTCTATATTTATATTAAAAGAAAAAAAAAAGGAACACCCCTATACATGACATGGACGAATAGTTCCCCCCAAGTAATCTTGGCCATGTATGCCCAAAGCCAAAGGGGCTTGCAGAGGAGGACATTTAAATTTGGGGCTCTATCAATGTTCCTCAGTTTGGGGGGGCTTGGGAGCAGGTGTTGGAGTGAGGGCACAGGAACAGCAGCCCGCTGTCTGTGACACCTGGGCTGGGTGACACCTGGGCTGGGTGACATCTGGGCCAGGCATGGGCCTGGCCAAGGATGCGGAGTGCAGCGCCGCGCTTCACCACTAGGTGGTGGGCGCAAGCTCCCAGTATGAGCGGGAGCAGCGTGGCCCCTTGCAGCCCAAGCAGCGTGGCCCCTTGCAGCCCAAGCCCCTTGCAGCCCAAGCAGCCCCTTGCAGCCCACGCCTGCCCTCTCGTGGCCCCCCGCCCTGGAGTCCCTGCACACCCGGGGCTGGACTTGGCAAAGTCAGTCTCAGCCCCCTTCAAAACCAAACCTCAGAGCTGCTTGAGCCACAAGGAAATGAAAATAACCCCTAATGGAGATTCTTAACTTTACTTTGTACAAAGCCTGGTTAGGCTGTGGCGCTCCTCTCAGAATAATCTTTTGAAATTCATGAACTAAATAGGAATAAATAACAAGATCTAGGAATTTGGAAAAACTGAGCACAAGTGACTTTTCCAGATCACTGTAATGACTGTAATATGACATGAACATACCTTCCATTTCTATTGGCACTGCTAATACCACTATGGTTTATTTGCTACCTGCTTTATAATTGAAGAAAATCCCAAGTATCACTTAGAGGTGGCTGAGAATAACGATGTAATTATTTTCCTTTGCAAGTTCAGGGACCCCATAAACTCTATGCCCACAGTTAAGAAACCTTTAGTGTCTGGCAGTTTCCAGTCAGGGTGAAAAAAAAAAAGAAATAGAAAAAACGACAACAAAAAAAAACTCTTAGTGAAAATCGAGGCAAGATGAAAGAAATTTAAACTGAGCACAACAGACTTCCCTGTCCATTTCCTGTTTTGCCCCAGCTTTAGTGCTCAGGGCCTCCTCAGTATCCACTCTCTGCCTTGACCGTCAGGAGCTATGAGCAGTACAGGGCATGCATGATCCTAGGGTAAGTGGGGACTGGGAGGGGGCTGAGATATCATCCAGGCTCAATTGTTCAGCCTCCAGACACTGAGACAGAGAAGGGAGTCGGCACCTAGCATCTCCTACTTACTCAGGTCAGAGCTAAATATCCACGTTCCATACCCATTTCCCCATTTCAGCCTGGGGGACAATTGGGAGGGGACAGGTAAGCCTCCCCAAGAAAGCGACAGGAGCTGAGACTTGGAGGAGCCATGTAGATCTCAGGGGAAGAGCATTTCCCTCTTCCCCTGAGAAGAGGAGGCATGGTGGGAACCATTCACTCAGGTCACATGTAGAGGCCTTGCTTTTTTTCGTTTTATACAAATATAGAGATGGAGTCCCACTAAGTTGACCAAGCTGGTCTCAAACTCCCAGCCTCAAGCGATTCTCCCACATTAACCTCTGAAAGTACTGGGATTGCGGGTGTGAGCCACCATGCCCAGCTGGACATTGCTTTTTGTTGGGAGCAAGCCCCCCAAAATCTGGCCATAAACTGGCCCCAACACTGGCCATAAACAAAATCTCTGCAGCACTGTAACATGTTCATAATGGCCCTAATGCCCGCACTGGAAGGTTGTGGGTTTACAGGAATGAGGGCAAGGAACACATGGCCCACCCAGGGTGGAAAACAGCTTAAAGGCATTCTTAAGCCACAAACAATAGCATAAGCGATCTGTGTCTTAAGGGCATGTTCCTGCTGCAGTTAACTGGCCTGACCTATTCCTTTAATTCGGCCCATCCCTTCGTTTCCCATAAGGAATACTTTTAGTTAATTTAATACCTATAGAAACAATGTTAATGACTGGTTTGCTGTTAATATGTGGGTAAATCTCTGTTTTGGGCTTTCAGCTCTGAAGACTGTGAGATCCCTGACTTCCCACTTCACACCTCTATATTTCTGTGTGTGTGTCTTTAATTCCTCTAGCGCCACTGGGTTAGGGTCTCCCCAACTGAGCTGGTCTCAGCAAGTGATGTCCATCGTGGGGGCTCGAATCCGGGTCGAAGGATCACCAGAGCAACGGTTGGAACAGAAAACTAGCTGGAGGACACCCGAGTACTCTTAAAGCAATCCCCGTGGTGAGTAAGAAGGGGAGCTCAGAAGTGTCAGGGTAACAATGGGACAGGTATGGGGTCTGGTTCGTTTCACCTTGGAACTTTTTCACACTGATAATGAGGAGGAACAAGAGTATAGCAAAGTAACAGAAGAGGTTACAGACCATGTTTATTTACTAGCTAAAGCTAAAGTGGCAAAGGAAGAAGAGGTTCATCCCTACCCTTCTGCACCCCCTTCTTATTATTTTGAAGAAAATGACCCCCCCAGATCTTTCTTTTCCAGAGGACAATGGGAGAAAAAGTAGTTGCCCCAGTGACTGTTTGAGCAGTGCCTCGAGCAACTGCTCTTAGTTCTATTCAGGCAGGAATTCAGCAAGCTAGACGAGAGGGTGATATAGAGGCTTGGCAGTTCCCTGCTAGAATACACCCCCCAGATCAACAGGGAAATATTATAGCTACTTTTGAGCCTTTTCCTTTTAAATTACAGAATTAAAGAATTAAAACAAGCTATAAATGAGTATGCACCAGGTTCTCCTTTTGTAATGGGACAGTTAAAGAATGTTACTGTTTCCCCTTGGATGATTCCTACGGACTGGGATGCTCTTACTCAAGCTTATCTAACTCCTGCTCAGTTCTTACAATTTAAAACTTGGTGGGCAGATGAAGCTTCCATTCGGGCTGCTCCCAATGCCCAGGCCCAACATCAAATTAATATAACTGCAGACCAACTTTTGGGGGTTGGCGGCTGGGCTGGTTTAGATGCACAAGTAGTCATGCAGGATGATGCCATACAACGGCTTAGAGGAGTGTGCATTAGAGCTTGGGAAAAAATCACTTCAGGTGGAGAACAATACCCTTCCTTTAGTGCTATAAAACAGGGACCAAGAGAACCATACGTTAATTTTACAGCTCAGTTACAGAAGTCCCTTAAAAAGATGATTGCAGATTTGGCTGCTCAGGATACAGTGTTGCAGTCATTAGCTTTCGACAATGCTAATCCAGATTGCCAGGCTGCTCTGTGACCTATCAGAGGGAAAGCACATTTAGTTAATTATGTCAAGGCCTGTGATGGTATTGGAGGTAATCTGCATAAAGTTATTTTGTTGGCACAGGCAATGGCAGGACTGAGAGTGGATAACGGAAATACTCCATTTCCTGGAGCTTGTTTTAATTGTGGGAAGCATGGTCATACTAAAAAAGAATGTAGAAAAAATCAGCGAGTCAGACCACCAGATAGGGGAAAAGAGAAACTTGTTGAGCCTGAAATATGTCCAAAATGTAAAAAAGGGAAACATTGGGCTAGTCAGTGTCACTCTAAGTTTGATAAAGAAGGGAACCCGATTTCGGGAAATGCCATGAGGGGCCCATCCCGGGCCCAATTCTAAACCGAGGCATTTCCAGCTCAGGCCATTCCCTCACCCCTGTACAATGTCTGTCCCCCGCCACAGCCGGCAGTGCCACAGTAGATTTATGCTGCACAAAGGCTGTGAGCCTTCTGCCTGGGGAACCCCTGCAAAAGGTCCCAACAGGAGTCTGTGGACCCTTCCCAGCAGGGACAATAGGATTACTTTTAGGAAGGTCTAGTGTAAGTTTAAAAGGCATACAAATACATACAGGAGTCATTGATTCAGATTATAATGGGGAAATTCAGATTGTTACATCTACTTCTGTTCCCTGGAAAGCAGAGCCAGGAGAGCGCATAGCACAGCTCCTGATTGTGCCGTATGTGAGAATGGGAAAAAGTGAAATTAAACGAACAGGAGGATTTGGAAGCACAAATAAACAAGGCAAAGCAGCTTATTGGGTAAATCAAATTACTGATAAACATCCTATCTGTTTTTTTTTTTGTTTTGTTTTGTTTTTTTTTGAGACGGAGTCTCGCTCTGTCGCCCAGGCTAGAGTGCAGTGGCCTGATCTCAGCTCACTGCAAGCTCCGCCTCCCAGGTTTACGCCATTCTCCTGCCTCAGCCTCCCGAGTAGCTGGGACTACAGGCGCCCGCCACCTTGCCCGGCTAGGTTTTTGTATTTTTTAGTAGAGACGGGGTTTCACCGGGTTAGCCAGGATGGTCTCGATCTGCTGACCTCGTGATCCGCCCGTCTCGGCCTCCCAAAGTGCTGGGATTACAGGCTTGAGCCACCGCGCCCGGCCATCCTATCTGTTAAATAACTATTCAATGAAAGAAATGTAAAGGTTTGGTAGATACAGGAGTGGACATTTCAATCATTTCTCTACAGCACTGGCCGTCCACGTGGCCAATTCAACCTGCTCAATTTAACATAGTTGGAGTTGGTAAAGCCTCTGAAGTATTTCAAAGTAGTTATATTTTGCATTGTAAAGGGCCCGATGGACAATCTGGGACTATTCAACCAATTATAACTTCTGTACCTATAAATTTATGGGGAAGAGATTTACTACAACAATGGGGAGCACAAGTTCTAATTCCAGAACAATTAGCCCTCAAAGTCAACATACGATGCATGAAATGGGGTATGTCCCTGGTATGGGACTAGAAAAAAGTTTGCAAGGTTTAAAAGAACCTCTTCAAGTGGAAAAACAAAGTTCCCGCCAAAGATTAAGAAATAATTTTTGATGGCGGCCATTGTTAAGCCTCCAGAACCTATACCTTTAAAAGGGTTAACAGATAAGCCAATTTGGATAGAACAATGGCCGCTAAGTAAAGAAAAACTGGAGACTTTAGAGAAATTAGTTACTGAACAATTAGAAAATGGGCACATAGCTCCAACATTTTCTCCTTGGAATTCTCCAGTTTTCATAATTAAGAAAAAATCAGGAAAATGGAGAATGTTAACTGCCTTAAGAGCCATCAGTTCAGTTATACAACCTATGGGAGCAGTACAGCCAGGATTGCCTTCTCCTGCTATAATTCCAAAAAATTGGCCTTTAATAGTCATAGATTTAAAAGACTGTTTCTTTACTACCCCTTTAGCTGAGCAAGACTGTGAACAGTTTGCATTTACAATTCCTGCAGTGAACAACCTGCAGCCAGCTAAGCGTTTTCATTGTTTTACAGCTGGTTCTAGTAAGGGTAAAGCTTCTTATTCTGGATCAAAAAGGTAAAGTTTTCCGGATGCCCTATACTTCAGCTCAAAAAACGGAGCTTGAAGCTGTAATTGAGGTATTGACTGCTTTTGATATGCCTATTAATGTGATTTCTGATTCTTCATATGTGGTTCATTCCACACAGTTAATTGAAAATGCTCAGTTACAATTTTATACAGATGAACAACTGATGACTTTATTTACCCAACTGCAAACAGCAGTTAGGAGTAAAATGCATCCTTTTTACATCACTCACATTAGCGCTCATACACCTCTTCCAGGACCTTTGACTGAAGGGAATCAAATGGCCGATCACCTAGTTGCTAATACAATATCTAATGCTAGACACTTTCACAATTTGACCCATGTTAATGCTTCTGTTCTCAAACGCAGATACAGCATTGCCTGGAAAGAAGCTAAAGCTATTATCCAGCGATGCCCAACTTGCCAAATGTTACGTTCCTCATCTTTTACAGGAGGAGTTAATCCTCGAGGACTGGAACCTCTCTTTGGCAAATGGATGTCATACATATTCCCTCGTTTGGGAGACTAGCTTATGTACATGTATGTGTGGACACCTTTTCTTACTTTGTCTGGGCTACCTGCCAATCAGGAAAGTCTTCTGCCTATGTTAAATGTCATCTTTCGCAGTGTTTTGCGGTGATGGGCATTCCAGCTTCTGTTAAAACAGATAATGCCCCACGCTATACTAGCCAAACTCTAGCTACATTTTTCTCTATGTGGAATATTAAACACATTAGTGGTATCCCATACAGTTCTCAAGGACAAGCCACAGTGGAAAGAATGAATCTCTCCCTAAAACAGCAGTTGCAAAAGCAGAAGGGAGACAGAGAATATAGAACCCCACAGATGCAACTGAACCCAGCATTATTAACTTAAAATTTTTTGAGCCTGCCTAAAGACCAGATGTTATCAGCAGCTGAACAGCATCTACAGAAACCAGCTGCAAAGACAGAAACAGAACAACTGATTTGGTGGAGAGATCCAACAACAAAAAATTGGGAGATAGGTGAAATAATAACTTGGGGTAGAGGTTATGCTTGTATTTCTCCAGGCCAAAATCAACAGCCAATCTGGATACCATCAAGACATCTCAAACCTTATCACAAGCCAGATGCCAAGGGAGAGACTCCGGGAAGATCCCAAGGACCCCCCCGTTGCAGCCATGTCGAGACTGACACTGAGGAGGACCCCAACTGTCACGAGCAACACCCGTTGAACACAGTTACCCACCTGGGGACAGATCAAGAAGATGTCACAGATGGCAGAAGAAAACCTGAGGAAAGCGGGACAGCCAGTCACAATGAATAATGTAATGGTAGCTATGATAGCAGTTATCACCACTGCTGTGAGTATTCCTTCAATAAGGGCTGGTAATAGTGCCTGGATGCAATCACTCTATGACACAGTTACACATGCTTTCTGATCTCAGTATTTACCATAATAAATCTGCTCCTATAATTGAGGCATGCTGCCCTCAAAAACCTATTTGTAAACAGGATTGGACCCAGTTAGAAAAAATGAACATACTTGTTTAGGAAGATTGCTTTGCAGAACAGGCAGAGGTGCTGCGCAACGATTCCTATGGAATCATTATTAATGGGTCCCCTAAGGGGATGTTTAGCTTGAATTGCACCTCTGAGTCTGTGTGCCACGGTCACACTATGTTCAGATGATCTGAACAAAACGGTCAGATGGTAGAAATGATAAGAAGTACAGCAAAAGTTTCTATTTTCTGGAAACATGGTGGTATAGTGGCACCTCAACCTCAAATGATATGGCCCACTCTAGGAGCTAAACATAAGGATTTGTGGAAACTATTAAATGCTCTTAATAAGATCAAAATTTGGAAAAGAATAAAAAAGCATCTAGAAGGACACTCTACAAACTTGCTTTTGGATACAGCAAAATTAAAAGAACAAATATTTAAAGCATCCCAGGCACACCTGACCTTAATGCCAGGAACTGGAGTGCTTAAAGAAGCTGCAGACAAATGAGCAACTAGTAACCCATTAAAATGGTTAGAACACTTGGAAGCTCTGTGATTTCAATGATGATTGTGCTTTTAATCTATGTTGTTTGTCTTTGTATAGTCTGCAGATGTGGATCCTGACTCCTGTGAGAAGTAGCTCACCATGACAAAGCTGCCCTTGCTTTTATCGATTTGCAAATCAGAGAAGGGAGACATGTTGGGAGCAGCACCCCCACAAAATCTGGCCATAAACTGGCCCCAAGACTGGCCATGAACTAAATCTCTGCAGCACTGTAACATGTTCATAATGGCCCTAATGCCCACGCTGGAAGTTTGTGGATTTACGTGAATGAGGGCAAGGAACACCTGGCCCGCCCAGGGCGGAAAACCACTTAAAGGCATTCTTAAGCCACAAACAATAGCATGAGCGATTTGTGCCTTAAGGGCATGTTCCTGCTACAGTTAACTAGCCCAATCTATTCCTTTAATTCGGCCTATCCCTTCGTTTCCCATAAGGGATACTTTTAGTTAATTTAATATCTATAGAAACAATGCTAATGACTGGTTTGCTGTTAATAAATACGTGGGTAAATCTCTCTTTGGGGTTCTCAGCTCTGAAGGCTGTGAGACCTCTGATTTCCCACTTCACACCTCTGTATTTCTATGTGTATGTCTTTAATTCCTCCAGCGCTGCAGGGTTAGGGTCTCCCAGACCGAGCTGGTCTCAGCAGTTTTTGATTTCTGAGCACAGTCAACACCACCCTCATGAATTTTGCCACCCTATTATTTTTATTTATCATCATTATTTTATTTGAAACCAAATTTCACTCTGTTGCCCAGGCTGGAGTGCAATGGTATTATCTCAGCTCACTGCAACCTCTGCCTCCTACGTTCAAGTGATCTCATGCCTCAGCCTCCCGAGTAGCTGGGATTACAGGCGCCCACCACCACTCCTGGCTAATTTTTGCATTTTTAGTAGAGACGGGGTTTCACCACGTTGGCCAGGCTAGTCTCGAACTCCTGACCCCAGGTGATCCACCTGCCTTGGCCTCCCAAGGTGCTGGGATTACAGGCTAGAGCCACTGCGCCTGGCCCCATTATTATTTAAATATGCAATAACTTTAAGAAGAGGAAACAGCTGGTGCAGCAGCCCTGGTGGATAGGCCTGGCATGCTTCCAGAAGGAAGCCATGTAGCTGAGGCGGAGTGAAGGATAAATGAGGTCAGAGAGGTGGCTGGAGACCCAATCTAGAAAATCATCCTCTTATAAGAACTTTGGCTTTTATGCTGTGTGAAATGTGGACCTGGCATAGAGTTACTAGTGTTTGAATGTGTCTCCCAAAAGTCCATGTGTTAGAAACTGTGCCCTCATGAATGGGTTCATGAATTAATGAAGATTCTGCCCTCATGAATGGATTCATGTTGTCACTGTCAGGGGACTGGGTAATCATGAGAATGCCTTTGTTACCAAAGTGAGCTCTCTCTTGCACATGCTTTGTTTTGCCCTTTTGCCATGCGATGCCCTCTGCCATGTTAGGATGAAAGTAAAAGGCTCTCACCAGATGCTGGCACCACATCCTTGGAATTCCTAGCCTCCAGAATTGTTAGCTAAATACACTTCTTTTGTTTATAGATTACCCACTCTGTGTTATTCTGTTACAGCAACAGAAAATAGACTAAAAGAGGGTTTTGAGCAGAGGAGGAACGAAATCTGATTTAGTTTTAATCAAGGTGATCACATGTTCTGGTTTGCCAGGGCCAGTACTGGCTTACTCCTGTTATCCATTGTAATTATCAATAGCATTTCTTTTTGCTCTCCAAGAAGGGGTCAATTATGGTTGCTTTAACAGGATGGCCTGGCTGCTGTGCTGAGAATGGACTGAAGGGGGCAAAGATGGAAAGAGGGAGACTAGTCAGGATGCCATGGCAAATGATCCAGGCAAGAGACAACAGCAGCTTTGACCAGGGTGGCCACAGTGGAAGTGGTGAGAAATGGAGAGAGTGCCCGAATTTAGCTTTTGAGATGTGAATTCAAGATATCGATTAGACTTTGAAGTCGTAGCCATTGGCAGATGCTGATTGTCCATGGTGAGCCCTGGTTCCTGTGCTCTGTCCCTTCTGCCTGTTACTGCCTGGCCCCCACACACTTGTTGAGGAGGCAGTTGGATGTAGGGGAGAAATGATGCTTCAATCTGGAGATGATGGGGACAGCCCTGGCTGTCCTACCTAGAGCCTGGACCAGAGACTCTCATGTCTAATAGTGACCCAGCTCCAGGGAGCTGTACTCCCCCAGCATTTTCCTGTCCCAAGCAGAAGCCCAGGGTTTAGAGCAAAGAGTATGTGGGGCAAGTTGTGTTCATTGTTCAATATGCAAATGTTCTCTATTGCCTTTTGCTGGGATTTCACATACCCTATATCCAGGATCAGCTACGTAATTTGCAGCTACATAATTCCAGTGCAAAATGAAACTGCAGGACCCTTTCCTCAAAAATGATTAAGAATTTCAAGATGGGGACAGCAGAGCATTAAACCAAGCACAGGGACCTGTGTGACTGACACAGGCCACACACCCACAAACTCAGCCCTGCCTATAACTGAAAGGTGTTTCATCATCACTTCTGGAGCTTACAAGTGAAGCTCCTGCCGTCTGTGAGAAAGAAGAGGACATAATCCTGGATTAACAGAACCCTAAATGACAATTTCCCCTTCTGCCACCTGAATTGGAAATATTTACTTGTCTGGTGGACACCCTGATGAAAGTGGGTGTTACAATAAGAGGCTGCCAGAGCCTTCCAGGTGATCTTGGAATCTGGGTCAAGCAGGATTCCCGGATAGGGTGCCTGCAGAAACCCTGGGGCAATGCATGAGGAAACTGCTGGAAGGAAAGTTCTTTGTGGCAACCCAGGGACAAATCAAGAGAAGTAACTGGGTGGTGTGCCAGGGAGTAGCGTTGCGGCAAACGAAGAAAGCGCCAGCAGCCCCCGCACTGAGCTAACCCAGTCTGATATGGTGACCATAAGTCCTGTGAGGGTGGGAGGAGATGAACAGTGACACAGGTGTGCAGAAATGAGAACGAGACAGGGTCCTGCCACAGGTGAAGGGGTGGGGTTGAACGGATGCTGCCTAGGAAGGGGCTGGAGGGACAAGATGAGTTTGCGGGTCTTGTAGAGGATTTGATGTTGAAAAAAACTCTTAAGAGATAATAATCCTAAGAGATAGTAATCTTAAGAGATAGTAATCCTTTCAGATGCCTCCCACAGTCCACATGGGACTTCTCTCTCCCAGCCAGTCAAGTCTGGACTGACCCTCTCCATTTTTTGCTTATGATCTTTGCCCTCGCCTCTCCCATTTGATCTGAAGTCCTCCAGAAGCCATCCATGGCCCCACTGAGCCCCAGGAAGCTTTGAAATGTTTAGTAAGCATATCAATCATGGTTCATTCAGGAAAACAGCAACCACAATATTTATCTTAACAGAGAGAATGTAATAGAGAGAATTAACAAATACTGGAGGAAAGGACAAAAAACAGACATTGGAACTTCAGGAAGTAACTCCCAACCCAAGGACCAGGAGAACAAGAGGGAGAGGTGGACTTATTAGAACCTAGGAATACATGGGGGAGTCTGGGGAAACCGCAGCTCAGGCTTCCGAGGAGAGGGCACTGCCAGGCGGGTGCTGGTGCCTTGGAAGGTGGATGGATGGTCCTGAGAGCCAGGACCCAGATCCCTATGGAGTGGGCACTGCCTGGCTGCTGCTGCTGTCTCTGACGGGGGTGATGAAGCTGGCTTGGGGAGCATACAAAGTGTCACTCTGAGGGCCAGGTATGATGGCTCATGCCTCTAATCCCAGCACTGTTGGAGGCTGAGGCAGGTGGATCGCTTGAGTCCAGGAGTTCAAGACCAGCCTGGCCAACTTGGCAGAACCCTGTCTCTACGAAAAAGCAAAAACAAAAATTAGCCAGGCGCGGTAGATTGGGCCTGTGATCCCAGCTACTTGGGAGGCTGAGGTGGGAGGATCGCTTGAGTCCGGGAGGTGGCTATAACCGACATAGCGCCACTACACTCCAGCCTGGGCAACAGAGCCAGACCCTGTCTCAAAAAAAAAAAAAAAGTGTCACTCTCAGGGTAAAGAACAGGTGCTGTGGTGATGCTGGCAGGAATGGAGAGCAGAACAAGATGAAGCTGCTCCCTTCTCCCTTCTTCCAGCATTTCAGTCTCCCTTTAGCACCACTTAGTGGTGCTTGGACTCTGCCAAGAACCCAAGGTGGAGCCAGCTGGCAGGGCAGAAATGTGGATTCCAGAGTCCCTTCATCTTGATCTGAATGTGCCCCATGCCCCTAGCTGAATGCACATCCTCTTGTCCTCTCTGATAGCCAGGGCCACACAGCCACTAGCTCCCTGTCCCCCACCCCCAAGAACTCCAAGCATTACTGCCTTTCCTGCTTCCAGAAGTAGCACACCCAAGAAATTCAAGCGAGAGCCCCTATCTCTAACAGACCCCGCTCTGCCCCTACTGTGGAGCAGTGAGAGTTTTTCTATTCCTCCACCTGTTCCTTCTAAACCAAAAAAGTTCATGGTCCTGTTGAAAAGCCCATTTCCCTAAGAAACTTCCTCTACTCTATATACACACATTGCTCCTGACTTCATAGTCTAGCAACCTCAAGATGAAGTTTCCCCTTCATCTTTTAAAAATTAATACATAATAATCATATTTATGAGGTACATAGTGATGTTTCAAACATATAATATGTAGTGATCAGATTATGATAATTCCATATTTCACATATCCATCATCTCAAGCATTTATCATTTATTTGTGTTGGGAATATTCAATATCCTCCTGTCTATTTGAAACTACATATTCTTGTTAACTATAGTCATCTTACAGTGGTATATTCAGAAAACTGATGAACTTTCCCTCCTATCTAGCTATAATTTTGTATCCTTTAACAAAGGTCTCCTTTTGCCACCCTTTCCCCACCCTTCCCAGCCTCTAGTATCCTCTGTTTTACTTTCGACTTCCATGAGATCAACTTTTTTTTAGCTTCCACATGAGTGAGAAAATGCAGTGTTTAACTTTCTGTCCCTGGCTTGTTTCACTTAACGTAATGTCCTCCAGTTCCATCCATGTTGCCATGAATGACAAGATTTCATTCTTTTTATGGCTGAATAACATTTCATTGTGTATATACCACATTTTCTTTATCTATTAATCTGTTGATGGACACCCAGGTTGATTTCATATCTTGGCTATTGTGAATAGTCTTGCGATAAACATGGGGATGTAGATCTTCACAATAGACCGATTTCCTTTCTTCTGGATAAATGTCCAGTAGTGGGATTGCCGGATCTTATGGTAGCTCTACTTACGGTTTTTTGAGGACCCTCCATACTGGTCTCCATAGTGGCTTTACTGGTTTACATTCTTTTTTTTTTTTTTTTTGAGATGGAGTCTCATTCTGTCACCTAGGCTGGAGTGCAGTGGCGCGATCTCAGCTCACTGCAACCTCCGCCTTCCAGGTTCAAGCAATTCTCCTGCCTCAGCCTCCCAAGTAGCTAGGGTTACAGGCTCCCGCCACCAGGCCTGGCTAATTTTTTATATTTTTAGTAGAGATGGGATTTCACCATGTTAGCCGGGCTGGTCTCAAACTCCTTACCTCAGGTGATCTGCCCGCAGTGGCCTCCCAGAGTATTGGGATTACAGGCATGAGCCACCGTGCCTGGCATTACTGGTTTACATTTTCACCAGCTGTGTATAAGAGTTCCCTTTTCCCCACATCCTTGCCAGCATTTTTTTTTTTTTTTTTTTGGTCTTTTTCATAACAGTCATTCTAGCTGGGGTGAGATGATACTCCACTGTGGTTTTGATTTGCATTTCCTGGGTGATTAGTTATGTGGAGCAGTTTTTTCATCTATTTGTTGGCCCATTTGTATGTCTTCTTTTGAGAAATATCTGTTCAAATCGCCATTTTAAAATAAGTTTTTTGGGTTTTGTTTTGTTTTTTTTTTTTTTTTGCTGTTGAGATGTTTAAATTCCTTGTATATTCCTTGTATATTCTGAATATGAATCTTCTGTCAGATGAATAGTTTGCAAATATCTTCTCCCATTCTGTAGGTTGTCTTTTCACTCTACTGTTTCCTTTGCTATGCAGAAGTTTTTTAGTTTGATGTAATCCCATTTGTTTATTTTTGCTTTTGTTGCCTGTGTTTTTGAGGTCTTATTCATAAAATATTTCCCCAGACTAATGTCCTAAAGCATTTCCCCTATGTTTTCTTCAGTAGTTTTATAGTCTTGGGTCTTACCTTTAGTTCTTTGATCCACTTTGAGTTGATTTTTGTATAGCATGAGAGATGAGTGTCTAGTTTTGTTCTTCTGCATATGGATATCCAGTTTTCCCGGCACTATTTATTGAAGAGATTGTCCTTTCCCCAGTGAGTGATCTTGGCACCTTTGTCAAAAATCAGTTGGCTATAGATACATGGATTAATTTCTGCATTCCCTGTTCCACTAGTTTATATCTATTTTTAAGCCACTATTGTGCTGTTTTGGTTACTATAGCTTTGTAGTATGTTTTAAAGTCTGGTAGTGTGATACCTCCAGTTTTGTTCCTTTTGCTCAGGATTGCTTTGGCTATTTGGGGTCTTTTGTGATTTCATACAAATTTTAGGGTTTTTTTTCTATTTCATTGAAGAATGTCTTTGGATTTTAATAAGAATGGCATGAATCTGTAGATTGCTTTGAGTGGTATGGTCATTCTAACAATATTGATTCTTCTATGAACATGAGAGGTCTTTCTGCCTGTTTTCATCCTCTTCAATTTCTTTCATCAGTGTTTTGTAGTTTCCCTTGTAGATGTCTTTCACTCCCTTGGTTAAATTTATTCCTAAATATTTTAATTTTTGTAGCTACTGTAAATGGGATTGTCTTCTTGATTTATTTTTCAGATAGTTTGTTGTTTGTGTATAGAAATGCTACTTGTTTTTGTGTGTTGATTTTGTATCCTGCAGCTTTAGTGAATTTATTTATCAGTTCTAAGAGTCTTTTGGTAGAGTCTTTAAGTTTTTCTATATATAAGATTACATTGTCTGCAAACAGGGATAATTTGACTTCATCCTTTCCAATCTGGATGCCCTTTATTTCATTATCTTACCTAATTGCTCTGAATCCTCTTCATCTTGATAAGGTATCTCCAAGATCATTTCTCTCTACCTTAGAGATAATGAAAATGGGACATGAGAACAGCCAGATGAATATTTGTCCAAAGAGTAGTCTGATTCTTATGTAGCCTTGGGGAGAAGCCATAGACAGGACTGAGGTGCCATGTTGTTTTTCACAAAGTGTGACTGTAGCAGACCTGGTGCCCTGCCCATATCTTCTTTCCTGGGCTGGTACACCTTGCCCTCTAGCTCCTGGGTGTTGCCACTGCTCACACCTACCTCTTTCTCTTGCTCTTGGTGGACAGAGCTGCCTTGCCTGGAGATGCCTGGAAAATTATGAACCATCTTCAGGGGGCAGCCTGTGGCCAATGACTAATGGAGGTGGATATATAACAGCCCAGCCTCCTTATCTGGGCAGGGGTACAGGGGCAACCCCTGTAGTAGAGTTTATTATACTCCAGTGCTCCCTGTGGGGTTGGGCTAAGGCCAAACTTAGCCTGAACTTGCATCATTGCTTGGCTTATTCCCTGCCTTATATAAGTTTCTCCAGAGACCCCTCCCTCAAAAATCATGTACATAAGAATCACCATTTCAGGTCTTGCTTCTGGAAAACCCAACCTATAACAGTGTCCCACCCAACACCAGTCCTCTGAGATGTTGATGAGAAATAAATTTAATGGCCAAGTAAATTTGAGCAACTGCAATTTTAGTCTTCTCCTGGAGAGTCAAAATGCCTATTAAAGGTCCTGAAAAATACTGCAGTGAAGAAACCTGCTTACCCTTGCTCCATCCTACCGATATCAGACACTGTAGGGAGACCCATCCAGGCAATGTGCCTCAAGGAGCCAGTCAAGCTCAGAAGGAGCAGGAGAGGGGATGGGAAAGGGGTATTGGGCAGAATCACCATTCTAGAGTATTCTAAGAAAACAGTCTATTCTAAGGCTGGCTTTAAGGTTTGGATTGGGTTTGGTTGAGGATTAGAGAGAGGGTTTGTTCTGTGGCTAGCCTGTAACCCTGGGGAAGCTTCCAGACCAGTAGTCTCTCAAGTCCAACCCTGAACACAAATGATGAGGTTAGAACAAGCCCAAACCCCAGCCTATGGGGGAGGAAGCCTCATGTGTCCTGCCCTGCTGGCTTCACTGTTAACCGTTGTCATGACTCCCTCGGACCTCACTCTGCCCAAAGACTACACAGCATGACCACCTCTCCTCCTTTCACTGCCAAGCTGGAAGAATGTTGTTTGACTAGAGAAAATTGGTAACTTTTTGTTAACTGACAAAGTCCCAGATCCAAATTCAGTCTAGGAGACCAGTTTATCATAATCCAGCTTCTCTTTCTCTGCTCCATGAGGATGTGTGGGACTTAGTGTCTGTTAACGAAGAGGGCTGACAGGTCCGCGGTGATGGGGAAAAGTCATACCAACACAAACATGGCCTGGCGACAGAGTCAGACGCCATCAAAAAAAAAAAACACAAAGCTCTCCATATGCGATGTGACTTGTGGTGCAGACACTGTAAAATCGTGTGTTCCTGAGGGGACTTGTGATGTGGACAGAGGACATAGAAGGCTGCGTAATTCAAGAGTACCAGGGACGTGGGAGTTTAAAAAACAAGGCTGTGTGAACTTGAAGGGACTTCTGGTGTGGACACTGGATGTGGACCAAGAAGGCGGTATATACCTGCGAGGGCTCGTGGTGTGGACACTGGATGTGGACCAAGAAGGAGGTATATACCTGCGAGGGGTCGTGACATGCACACCGAGGTATGTGGACTTAAGACAACTTGTGGAATGGAGTAGAAAGCTGTTTATTCCCAGCAAGACTTCTAATGTAGACACAGGAGGAGGTTATACATGAGGACATGTGTGATGTGGCACAAAGGCTATATGTACCTGAGGAGACTTCTTGTGTGGATAAAAGGCTGTATATGCCTTAGAGGCTTGTGGTGTGGACATAGCAGTTTTGTGACACTAAGGAAACTTGTGGTGTAGACCAAAAAAAAAAAAAAAAGAAAAGAAAGAGAAAAGGCTGTGTTCATCTGAGGGGACTTTTCATGTCCAGGGGAATTGTGGTGTGTGTGGATTGGGTAAGGAGGCTCTATGCAACTGAGGCCTCATCTGTGTTAGACGAGAAGGCTGTGTGTATTGGACACAACTTGTAGCGGGAGCTAGAGCTCCTGTGTACCTAAGGTACCTGGCGGGGTTGGTGTGGAAGATTCCGTATACCTGGGAGTGTTTGTGCTGTGGATACAAGAAGCTGTGTTAACCCAAGGGACTGGTGGTGTGGACCCAAAGGCCGTGAGGAAGTTAAAGTCATGAGGGAACTTGAGGTATGGACATAGGTCTTTGGGTTTGTTGTTGTTGTTTTTTTTTTTTTTTTTTGGAAACAAGGTCTCACTCTGTCACCCAGGCTGGAGTGCAGTGGCACAAACATGGCTCACTGCAGCCTTAACCTCCCAGGCTCAGGCGATCCTCTCACCTCAGCCTCCCAGAGTGTTGAGATTACAGGCATGAGCCACAACACCCAGCCTGGATATAGTTCTAATAAAAAGACAGATAATAACATGTGTTGGTAAGGATGTGGGGAAACGGGCACCTCTTACGCTGCTGGTGGGAATGTCAAATGGTGCAACCCTTTTGGAAAACAGTCTAGAAGTTCCTTAAAATGTTAAGCATAGGGTTACCATAGGATCCAGCAATTCTACTCCTAGGTGTCCCCAAAAGAAATGAAAATGTATGTCCACACCAAAACTTACCCATAAATGTTCAAAACAGCATTATTTATAATAACCAAAAAGTGCAAGCAACCCACATGTCCATCAACCAATGAAAGGACAAACAAAACATGGCACAGTAGCGCCCCCTTATCTGTGGTTTCGCTTTCTGCAGTTTCAGTTACCCATGGTCAACCATGGTCCAAAAATAGGTGAGTACAGTACAATAGCATATTTTGAGAGCAAGGCGAGAGACCACACTCACTCTAAGTTTATTACAGTATATTGTTATAATTGTTGTATTTCACTTTTATTGTCATCAGTCTCTTTGTGTGCCTAATTTATAAAGTAAACCTTATCATAGATATATACAGATAAGAAAAACATAGTGTATGTAGGGTCCAGTACTATTCATGGTTCCAGGCATCCACTGGGGTTCTTGGAACGTACCTCCTGCAGATAAGCGGGGACTGCTATATATCTGTAAAATGCTAGCAACCCTTCGTGCCGCATACCTTGGGTTTCATAAGTCTCATCTCAGCTTCTGTTTTCATGTTGTCTTCTGTCTATGTCTCTGCGTTTTCTTTTCTGTCTTTTATAAAGACACCCATCATTGCATTTAGGGTCCACCCTAATCCAGGATGATCTCATCTCACACTCCTTACCTTAATTACATCTGCAAAGACCCTTATTCGAAATAAGGTCACATTCTAAGATTCCATGTGGACAAAGATTTAGGGGGCCACAATTCAACCCGCTACCAGGCGTGATGGCTACATAGTACAGGGTTTCTTTTGGGGTGATGGAAATGTTCTAAAATTGATGGTGGTAATAGCTGTACAACTTTGTGAACAGGTTGCAAGCCATCGAATGGTATACTTTAAATGGGTAAGTCATAGGACATGTGAAGAATAAAGCTATTATTAGAAAAACAAATGACAGCCCAGGCATGGTGGCTTCCCACCTGTATCCCAGCACTTCGGGAGACTGAAGCGGGTCAATCGCTTGAGCCCGGGAGTTTGAGACCAGTCTGGGCAACATGGCAAAACTCCATTTCTACCAAAAATATAAAAATTAGCCAGTCTCATAGCCTGGTGTCAAAATAAATAAACAGATAACTTTAAAATTAAAAATTAAATTAAAAAAATTTTTAAATAAATTTGTAAAGTGGTAAGAACAGATACTACACTTCATCGTAGCCAAAAGCTCCAAGAAGTGATAATGAATTTTTAAAAAGCAGAAAAACATTCACAGCATCTTCTTGCACCCTCTATTGCTCATGCAGCCACGCCTGGTAGAAATGAACAAAGCATTGCCTCTCTTCCAGCATCTTCAACATGGTAGAACTCCCTGAACACAGTCATTGAATATCCCACTCATGACGTTGTTTTTGAAACAACTCCAAACTTTCAACTGTTTTTGAAAGACGGAAAATTGGCGAGTTAGCAGGGCCTTTTCTTCTTTTTCAAGACAGAATACCGCTCTGTTGCCCAGGCTGGTGTGCAGTGGCGTGATCATGGCTCACTGTAGCCTCTACTTCCACAGCTCAAGTGCTCCTCCCCTCTCAGCCTCCTGAGTAGCAGGGACCACAGGCACACACCACAACACTTGGCTAATTTTTTTTTTTTTTTTTTTTGGTAGAAATGAGGTATTACAGGCTGCTCTTAAACTCCTGGGCTCAAGCGATCCACTTGCACTGGCTTCCCAAAGTGTTGGGATTACAGGTGTGAGCCACTGCGCCTGACATGGGGCCTCAAAGTGCCCTAGACCTCAAGATTATCACAACAGAAGCTGAGCACTGACTTCCCAAACCTTCACTTGGCTTCACTTGGCACTGTATTTTTAAAAATCATTACTATACTTGGATGTTCTCACAAGGAAAAAAAAAAAAATTTCCAGCAATGTTTATCCACTCCTCACTAACTGGACAAACAAGTACATGAGGCCAAATGATAAGATGAAGGTTCAACTATCAAAATATCCCTGACATTGACCTGGCCCTTTGCTGGGCTTGTCTGGCTATTGGGTTTTTGTAGGGTAGGGAAGTTCATGGTGTCTTCCATGCCTCTGAAATGTGATTGAACATTCCGAAGGGAGCAAACCCACAGCAAATCAGCACCTTTGAATTTCCTGCTGATCTCCGGAGAGAGAAGGACCCAGCTCAGACATCACCTCCTCCATGAAGACCTCCCTGATGCCTGGGACCAGCCTTTCCTTCTGTGTACCCCTGTGGCACGTGACACATTCCCCTGTTAGACCACCTCCACATGGCCTGATTCATAGCAGACATTCAATAAATTGGTTGGATGTAAATCTAATAAAGTATATTGCACCAGAAATTAGGTGGGAGCCACAAAACACAAGCCACCCATAGAAATTTAAATTTTCTTGTAACTACATTTAAAAAGGTAAGAAGACAGGTGAAATTAATTTTAATACTATATTTCATTTAACCCAACATACTCCAAATATGATGAAGGCAATATGTAATCAATATAGAAACTTTATTTCACCTGACTTGGAGCTCGCCCTATGGGCTAGGGTAGGGGGAGCCTTTTCCCCAAGTGCGTTTGTCAATAACATTTAGAAGCAATTGTTTGATTTCATGGCTGCCGGAGATCATGGTGAGATTTTTTTTTTTTTTTTTTTAATGAAGACTTCTTTTTTTTTTTTTTTTTTTTTTTTTTTTTTGTTTTTTTTTTTTTTAGGTGCTTGTTTTCTGGCTCCCCCGGGTGGGGGGGAGGGGGGCGG
>NC_037688.1:32400848-32417197 GCF_003255815.1 Theropithecus gelada
TTTTTTTTTTTTGAGACGGAGTCTCGCTCTGTCACCCAGGCTGGAGTACAGTGGCGCGATCTCCGCTCACTGCAAGCTCCGCCTCCCGGGTTCACGCCATTCTCCTGCCTCAGCCTCCCGAGTAGCTGGGACTACAGGCGCCGCCACCTCGCCCGGCCAATTTTTTTGTATTTTAAGTAGAGACGGGGTTTCACCGTGTTAGCCAGGATGGTCTCGATCTCCTGACCTCGTGATCCGCCCGTCTCAGCCTCCCAAAGTGCTGGGATTACAGGCTTGAGCCACCGCGCCCGGCTGACTTTTTTTTTTTTTTCCTTGAGATGGAGTCTCACTGTTGCCCAGGCTGGAGTGCAGTGGCACGATCTCAGCTCACTGCAACCTCCGCCTCCCGAGTTCAAGCGATTCTCCTACCTCAGCCTCCGAGTAGCTGGGATCACAGGCCAAATCCATCACGCCAGGCTAATTTTTGTATTTTTTAGCAGAAATGGGGTTTTGCCATGTTGGTCAGGCTGGTCTCAAACTCCCGACCTCAGATGATCCACTTGCCGCGGCCTCCCAAAGTGCTGGAATTACAGGCATGAGTCACGGCACCTGGCCTTAAATGTAGTAAGTCTTTAGAATCCACTGTATGTTTTCTTTTAATGCTTACAGCACATCTCAATCCAGATAAGCCACATCTCTAATGCTCAGTAGCCACATGTGGCTACCATATTGAGCAGCACAGATTTAGGGCATCTGAATCATACAGTAGTTATTACGCTGAGCCTTTTATACCCACATCCCTGTGACACAAACGATTAGGATCAGCCTGCTCTGCCTGCCTCATGCTTCTGCTACCCTAGGTGATCCGCTAAAGGGCTCGCTTGGATTATTGTGTTTAATCTTCCCAGCAGTCCTGTAAATAAACACCATTATGACACTCACTTTCCCCATGAAGACACTGAGTATTATAGATACTAGGAAACTAGCCCAAAGCTGCATAGCCACTGAGTGAGGTAGCCAAGCCAGGAAGCCTCAGGCAGAAGCTGTCCCCACAAACAGCCTCCACATGGTCTCCCCAAAGCCCCACATGCACCTTCTAAAGCAGGTTCCTATTACAGGGCATTTTGAAATAGAAGCCTATCTGTACACTCTATCAGGCTGAGTTAATAAAGATTTAGCTCTAAACATGCATGCCTTTTGGCCAACTGAATTCTCACCACCACCACCACATCATTGACTGCTTAAATGTTTTTAAGAAATCAGGGGTGAGCTTGATTGCATCCATCTATCCACTTTTAGTTCAGAAATTAAAAGGTTGTAATTTACTTTCCTATTAATTTATGATTTCCAGTTATGCAGGCTGTTGTTTTTCAAGCAGAGATCAGAACAGGAAATGGCTGCTTTGACTTCTATCCATGTTTTGCAATGTGATTTAAATTGTTCTGAATTTTTGGCTTAGATGTGCCAAACTGCATTACCTTCAACCTTCTCTGGTAGCTTGCAGGGTGCTATAGAACTAGCTACAAGCAGCGTCATTCAGAAGTAGTCTAAGGAAAGCAAGGACCCCAAGTTCTTGTGGCAATTTCTACACTATCTGGACATGGGGTTCCTAAGATTAGTATGTTTTCTGTTTGCTTTGGGAAGGGGTAGAGAAAGCAAGGAAAAAAGTGATGTGATCTTTGTCTGCAGATTCTAAAAGTCTTACAATTTCTGGTATCATGTAAATTCTGTTGTTTTGCTGGCTCAGTAAGGTTGACTTTTTAAATGTGGTGACCAAACAATGACTCTAAGTAGCAGTTTCTCAAATTTTAGGGTTTGGTACAAATCACTTGGATGCTTATAAAACTGCAGAGTTTCACTCTAACCCTCTGGAATGTTGTTTCAGTATATTTGGGGTGGGGCCCAAGAATCTACAGAACTTCCGAAAATTCTTTTTTTTTTTTTTTTTTTTTTTTGAGATGGAGTCTCGCTCTGTCGCCCAGGCTGGAGTGCTGTGGCCGGATCTCAGCTCACTGCAAGCTCCGCCTCCCGGGTTCCCGCCATTCTCCTGCCTCAGCCTCCCGAGTAGCTGGGACTACAGGCGCCCGCCACCTCGCCTGGCTAGTTTTTTGTATTTTTTAGTAGAGACGGGGTTTCACCGTGTTAGCCAGGATGGTCTCGATCTCCTGATCTCGTGATCCGCCCGTCTTAGCCTCCCAAAGTGCTGGGATTACAGGCGTGAGCCACCGCACCCGGCCAACTTCCGAAAATTCTGTCCTCCACAGGGCAGAGAGAAAACTGGCAAAAATAATCAGGATCAACTTTTTTTGGAATTCTAGACATTAACCACATGGTTTCAGGAATCCAGGAAGCATTTATTCAAGAAAAATGGCTCTTGGTAAGAACAGCTAGCATTGCGGTGTTTTTATTTATTCCAGTCCTAACCCCTTCTCTCCAGCTCCATGGTAACTTTGACAACCAACAGACTGACTCATGAGGAAATCCAGTGGTCTGGAAGCCACCAGAAGGGGCTGGGGTTGGAGCACCTTCGAAGTCTGTTTTCCAGGGAATTCTCGTTATTTGATCCATCTAGTGTTTCCCTGGAAAACCACTTGCAAAGCTTTCTTTATTTCCCCTGACTTGGAGCTCACCCCATGGGGTAGTGTAGGGGGGTCCTTTTCCCCAAGTGCATTTGTCAATAACATTTAGAAGCAATTGTTTGATTTCATGGCTGCCTGACATCATGGATAACAGCCAGGGCAAACAATAGACTTAACAAAAAGGCTTAAGAGGAAAAGCTTGGGAATGAGATTTTCACAGAGCTTTGATAAGCTCTGATATATTCCCAGGAATCTAGAAGGCCATGCATATGTAGAGTTGTGTCCATGCTCAAGAATGACATGAGAAATCCCTAGGCTCTCACTTCTGACTGACTTTGAGGCTCTGCACAAATGGGAAGTGAAGGCTAAGGTAGAGTTGTCAATTGTACACTCCATTGCTTATTGAAAGCACACTCCAACATGCACACAAAGCCCCTTAACAAAGACTTACTGATTCCACTTATTTAAGGAAATCTCTGTCCAATCACTAGTTAACCACTAAACAAATCACACAGAGACCTCAGTGGCTAACACAACCAAGGAATACAGACTTTATAAAATTACTTTAGAAATGTCATTAAACAAATGAACAACAACAACAAATAGCAGCAACAACAAAATCTGGTGGGAGGGTAAAGAAAGATCTTATTCCCAGAGTTGCCATATTATATTAGTTAAAATATCCAGTTTTCACTTAAAGATGAGACACATAAACAAAGAAGTATAATCCAAACATAAGAAAAAATAATCAATAGAAACTGTCCCTGAGGAAGTCCAGATGCTGATTTACTAAAGATTTCCAATTAGTTACCTTCAATATGTTCAAATAAATGAAGGTATTTACAATGAACTAAAGAAAAGTTTGAGAATAATGTCTCATCAAATAGATAATATCAAAAGATAGAATTATGAAAAGAACTAAATACAAATTCTGAAGTGGAAAAGCACAATAACTGAAATGAAAAATTTACTAGAGGAGCTCAACAGCAGATTTGAGTAGTCAGAAGAAAGAATCAGACAACCTGAAGATAGATCAATTGAGACTATCCAGCCTGAGGACAAGCAAGAAAAATGAATGGAAAGAAAAATGAGCAGAGCCTCAGAGACCTGTAGAACGATCCCAACAAACACGTAATAAGACCCAGAAAAAAAGGATACAAAGGAACAAAAAGAATATTGCAGCCTGGGCAACATGGCAAAACCTCATCTCTAAAAACAAAATACAAAAATTAGCTGGATGTGGTAGTGCACACTTGGGGTCCCAGCTACTTGGAAGACTGAGGTGGGAGGATTGCTTGAGCTCAGGAAGTGAAGATTGCAGTGAGCCAAGATGGCACCACTGCACTCCAGCCTGGGTGACAGTAAGACCTTGTCTTAAAAATATCTTTTCTGAAGAATAGCTGAAAACTCCCCAGTTTTTTAAATTTACATATCCAAGCCCAACAAACTCCAAGTGGAATAAATAGAAAGAGAACCACACCAAGACACATCATAATCACATTGTTGAAAGTCAAAGAGAGAATCTCAAAAGTAGCAAGAGAAAATTGACTGTTTATATTCACAAGAGCCTTGTAAGATTAATAGCTGATTTCTCATTAGAAACCACAGAGGCCAGAAGACAAAAGAAAAACCATTGTCAACTGAGAATTCTATATCTGACAAAACTATCTTTTAAAAATGAAGGAGAAGCTGGACTCGGTGGCTCACACTTGTAATCCCAGCACTTTGGCAGGCTGAGGTGGGCAGATCACGAGGTCAGGAGATCAAGACCATCCTGGCTAACACAGTGAAACCCCATCTCTACTAAATATACAAAAAATTAGCCAGGTGAGGTGGCGGGCGCCTGTAGTCCCAGCTACTCAGGAGGCTGAGGCAGGAGAATGGCGTGAACCCAGGAGGCAGAGCTTGCAGTGAACGGAGATCGCACCACTGCACTGTAGCCTGGGCGACAGAGCGAGACTCCATCTAAAAAAAAAAAAGGAAGGAGAAATTAAGATGTTCTTAGATAAACAAAACCTGAAAGGATTCATTACTAGCAATCCCACCATATAACAAATATTAAAAGAGAGTCTTTTAGCCTGAAATGAAAAGACTCTAGACAGTAGTAACTTCGATTCATATGAAGAAATAAAGAGCATTTGTAAAGATAACTGCATAGGTAAACATAAAAGACAGTATTAATGTATTTTTGTTGTAACTCTTTTATCTCCTATCTGATTTAAAAGGCAATTGCATAAAGCAAAATTATAAATCAGTGTTAATGTACACATAATCTATAAAGATATAATCTGTAAGACAATAACACAAAGGAGGAAGGGGAGAATAAAGATTTTGTGTAATACTGACATAAAGATGTATTAATCAGAACTAGATTCCTATAAGATGTTCATTATAATTACCATGGCAACCAACTCAGAACATATAGAAGAAGCGACAAAGGAATTGAAATGGCACATTAGAAAATATCTATTTAACACAAACAAAGGCAGTAATGGAGACGTGTTTGAGTAAACAGACCAAGGGTCTTGGGGAAGCGAACATGCAGTGTGAGATGATAAGTAGGAGATTTGGGCAACATCCTAATAAGTCAGACCCAGCCTTGTTAGCTAAGGCAGGGAGTTTGGAGTCTGTTCAAAGGGCAAAAGTGCAGTGGATTCTGTTGTCTCTATCTCTGTGTCTCTCTCTAATCAAGAGAATGAACAGCAGGCAGAGTCTTGAGTGTATCTCCTGTCTTCTAGGGACTCCCAACTGATGCAAGCATATTTCTTAATGTTATTTTTTAAATCATTTTTTATTTTTTGAGACAGGGTCTTGCTCTGTCGCCCAGGCTGGAGTACAATGGCACAATCACAGCTCACTGCAGCCTCAACTTCCTGGCCTCAGGTGATCCTCCCACTTCAGCCTTCCGACTAGCTGGGACTACAGGCACACACCACCACGGCTTGCTAATTTTTTGTAGAAACGGAGTTTTGTCATGTTGCCCAGGCTGGTCTCCAACTCTTGGGCTCAAGCAATCTGCCTGCCTCAGCCTCCCAAAGTGCTGGGATTACAGGTGTGAGCCACCACACCTGGCTAATTTTCATAGAGATGGGGTTTCACCATGTTGCCCAGGTTGGTCTTGAACTCCTGGGCTGAAGCAATCCCCCCATCTTGGCCTCTCAAAGTGTTGGAATTACAGGCATCAGTCACTGAGCTCGGGTCTGATGCAAGTATAAACAAACAGTGTATAGAACCAAACTAAGAAAGTCCAGCTTGGTTTAGACCGCCAAATAATTATTCAAGGAAGAATAACTTCTTTGAATACATAAGAATAATTTATAATGAGCTACTGTGGCACATTTTTAGAGAGGTAAACCTTTTGTTTCTGTGTAAGTTTCAATGATTTTCCTGCATTCTTGCTCACACTGTTCACTTATTGATTTGCATTTTGTGTCAAGTCAAATGTCTACTTGGATTTCTTCTGGATTATCACAGTGCTGAATTAATGAAGCTTAACTTCATAAATACATCTTGCTGATGTCCTGACCCAGGATTTACCCTTTCTTCATCTCTTGGTGTGACTCATGAAAGACGGAACCCCACTCACTAATCCTTGCTCTTCATCCATGTTGCCAGAAGCAGGGACACGGGGCAGGTTCCTGCAGGCATGTCACCCTGAGTGCTGAATGACTAATGATCTGGACAGGGACAGGGTTACCATGCTTGAAAAGCAGTTGTGGAAGGACTCGCCGTGGAATTCACAGGAAGCTCCAGAGAGAGTTGAAGGCTTGCACCTCACATTTCACAGAGGGATATCCCTTCCTTTAATCGCACTTCTAAAAATGAAATTTCATTGCCCATGCCCTGAATTTGCCAGAGCTTCTTTTTTTTTTTTTTTTTTTTTGAGACAGGGTCTCACTGTGTTGCCCAGGCTGGAGTGCAGTGGTGCAATCCTGGCTCACTGTAGCCTTAACTGCCTGGGCTCAAGCGATCCTCCCACCTCAGCCCCCTGAGTAGTTGGGACCACAGGAACACACTACCATGCCCAGCTAATTAAAGTCGTTTTTTTGTTTGTTTTGTTTTGTTTGTAGAGAAAGAGTTTCGCCATGTTGCCCAGGCTGGTCTCAAACTCCTGGGCTCAAGAGATCCATCTGCCTTGGCCTCCCAAAGTGCTGAGATTACAGCTGTGAGCCACCATGCCTTGTCTATCAGAGCTTCTTACAAGCACAGCTAGCAAGTGAAAAGGAGAAAAATTTAATGGGAAACTTCCTCTCCACTCCACTTTCTACAATTTTAACATATTCATTCTCATCCTGTTTCCCAAAATTCCTTCTATAAAAGGTATATTGACACTTAAAAGTTTTCATTTATTTATTCCTTCAACAAGCCTTTACTAATGCGCCACCCCATCCTTTGGGTATGCAAAGATGACTATGCTAGTCATAATTCTTGGTTTCAAGCCGCAGAAAACAACTCTACACAGAAAGGGAATATTCTGGAAGAAGCAGATGGGAGGCAAGGGCTTGGAAAATGATCAGGAAACAGGACTACGGCAGAGGGCTAGGGAACAGGAAGATAACCACTATTTTTCAGTAGAAGCCATTTGGTCAGGACGCTACTACCAATGCCACTACAAGGTACCACTGCTGGACACCACCATCCCTGTGAATGATGCCCAACTGTTGGTCTTTGTTGGTCTTGAGCCACTTGCTCAAGATTCTGTGCCTCAGGAAGGAGAAAGTGATTGGCCAAGCCAAGTCCAATGTCCATGCCCTGGTAACTTGACACAGGGAAAGGGTATTTCTTACCCTTTCATACTTCCAAGGTGAGAGGGAAAACATACAGTGGTTGGGGAGCTCAACTTTAGGAAGGGAGGCCGGGCGCGGTGACTCATGCCTGTAATCCCAGCACTTTGGGAGGCAAGCAGATCGCCTGAGCCCAGGAGTTCAAGACCAGACCAACCTTGGCAACAGAACGAGACCCTATCTCTACAAAAAATACGAAAATGAGCTGAGCGTGGTGGTATGCGCCTGTAGCTCCAGCTACTCCGGAGGCTAAGGTAGGAGGATCATTTGGGCCCAGGAAGATAGAGGCACTGACCTTGTCCTTGCATGGCACTTGCATGACCTTTCATGGCACTGACCTTGTCCTTGCATGGCACTGACCTTGTCCTTGAAAAGTGCCCCATCTTGAAGGAGAGAAAGACAGTAAATAAATCAAAACCCAATAATAAACGCTGTGCTAGGGACATAATCAAGACAAAGTTCCCCGGAGTCAGACAAGCAGAAGATAATCTTGGTTCTACGAGATGTAAGCTGTGTGAGCTTGAAAAGGCGTTTAACCTCTAGTTGCCTCCTCACTTGTACAGAGAAGTTAATAGTAATGCCTTCAGAGGCTGTTATGAAATGAAGTATGGCAAGTAGACAACATCACGCCTGAAACACCAGATCACCCCAATCAATGTTAGCAATGATGGGTACCTCAGAGGGCCATGGGCACTCTAGAGATTTTGCTGAAACGTCTTTTGATTTGTTTTTGTTTTTGTTTTTTGAGACGGAGTCTTGCTCTGTTGTCCAGGCTGGAGTGCAGTGGCTTGATCTTGGCTCACTGCAACCTCTGCGTCCCAGTCCGCATCCTGGGTTCAAGTGACTCTCTCACCTCAGCCTCCTGAGTAGCTGGGATTACAGGCGCCCACCACCATGCCCAGATAATTTTTGTTTTTTTGATACAGAGTCTCGCTCTGCTGCCCAGGCTGGAGTGCAGTGGCACGATCTCAGCTCACTGCAACCTCCACCTGCCAGGTTCAAGCGATTCTCCTGCCTCAGCCTCCCGAGTAGCTGGGACTACAGGTACGTGCTACCATGCCCAGCTAATGTTTTGCATTTTTAGTAGAGATGGGGTTTCACTGTGTTAGCCAGGATGGTCTCGATCTCCTGACCTCGTGATCTGCCCACCTTGGCCTCCCTAATTTTTGTATTTTTAGTAGAGATGAGGTTTTACCGTGTTGGCGAGGCTGGTCTCAAACTCCTGACTACAAGCGATCAGCCTGTCTCAGCCTCCCAAAGTGCTGGGATTATAGGCGTGAGCCACTGCGCCCGGCCTTGCTGAAAGGTCTTTTGTTCACTCACACAAAACTGAGGCTCTGGGGCTCTGTCTACTCACATTTTCCTAGAAAACAGATTCATTTGAACTTGATTTGCTTTTGGAAGTGGGTAAGTGACTCTGTCTAAAAGCGAAGGCATAACTACAGTCATCTCTTCCAGATTTCTTCCCAGTTCCTTGTTTAATTCAGAGAGAAGTGGAGTGGGTGCAGTGGCAGCTGGTCATGATACTTGCATCAGATTCTCAGAAGGTTGGGCAACTTCAAAAACAAAGTTGGAGCCTGGGCGATATCCTGAGTCCTCATCTCTACAAAAAATGTTTAAAAAGTGATTTGGGGCTGGATGCGGTGCCTCACGCCTGTAATCCCAGCACTTTGGGAGGCCAAGGAGGGAGGATCACAAGGTCAGGAGATCAAGACCATCCTGGCTAACACGGTGAAACCCCATCTCTACTAAAAATACAAACAAACAAAAAAAAAATTAGCCGGGCATGGTGGCGGGTGCCTGTAGTCCCAGCTACTTGGGAGGCTAAGGCAGAGATGAGGTTTGGCATGAACCTGGGAGGCAGAACTTGCAGTGAGCCGGGATCGTGCCACTGCACTCCAGCCTGGGCGACAGAGTGAAACTTCGTCTCATAAAAAAGAAGAAAAAAAAAAAGTTATTTGGGTGTGGTAACACGTGCTTGTAGTTCCAGCTATTGGGG
Organism: Theropithecus gelada; assembly: GCF_003255815.1. Lineage (NCBI taxonomy): Eukaryota > Metazoa > Chordata > Mammalia > Primates > Cercopithecidae > Theropithecus > Theropithecus gelada. Next base: position 32,410,190 of record NC_037688.1, read on the forward strand.
AGCCTGAGTGGGGAGGATCACTTGAGTCCAGGAGTTCGAGGCTCCAGTGAGCTGTGATCACACCACTGTATTCCAGCCTGGGTGACAGCGGCAAGACTGTCTCAAAAAAAAAAAAAAAAAAAAAAAGCTGGTTGCCTCTGCATTCTGCAGTAGAAGGAAGCTGTGCAGAAGGAGGCTTCAAGAATCAGGATGTCAGGAGAGGACCTGGACTGGCAGGCACATACCCAAATACAGACGTCCAAAGAAACCAGCCGAAGTTGAAGGATATTGCCACCCCCCCCCCGCCCCCGGCCCTCCACCACCCAGCCATTATCTAATATTCTGGGGTTGTTTAGGGAAAATGTTTCCCTCCGTTTCCACTGACTTGTCTTATGATCTCTACTAAGTCAGAATCACTTCACATCTTGGTTTTGCCTTCCAAAGCAGCACCGTCCAGGAGAACTTTCCAGTAGAATATTTGGAAATATTTTATATGTGTGCTGTCCAGATATGGTAGCCACGATTATTATTAGTTTTTGAGACAGGATCTCACTTTGTCACCCAGGCTAGAGTGCAGTGGAGCAATCATGGCTCACTGCAACCTCGACCTCCAGGGTTCAAGTGATCCTCCCACCTCAGCCTCCCAAGTAGCTGGGACTACGGCTGCGTGCCACCATATCTGCCTAATTTTTTTTGTATTTTTTTGTAGAAATGGGGTTTTGCCATGATGCCTAGGCTGATCTTGCTCAAACTCCTGAGCTCAAGTGATCCTCCTGCCTCAGTCTCCCTGAGTGCTGTGATTACAGGCGTGTACCACTGTGCCCAGCTGACACTGATGATTAAGAACTTGAAATGTGCCTTCTGTGACTAAGAAACTGGATTTTAAATGAAATTAAATTTAACTTAATGTAATTTTGTTTTTATTTTTAGAGACAGGGCCTCGCTCTGTCGCCCAGGCATTGTCGCCAATGCAGTGGCACAGTGACAGTTCACTGCAGCCTCAAACTCCTAGGCTCAAGTGATTCTCCCCCCTCAACCTTCCGAGTAGCTGGGACTACAGGCACGTGCCATCACACCCATTTGATTTTTTCATTTTTATCTCATTTTGTTGCCTGGGCTGGTCTTGAACTCCTGGGCTTGACTGATCCTCCCGCCTTGGCCTCCCAAAGTGCTGGGATTACAGGCATGGGCCACTGCGCCCGGCAAAACAGGCCATTCACCCTCTGTGGAGTCCACACTTTCTTGCTGTCTTGTTCTTTGCCTCATTGACTTTACGCTATATTTTCTGGGCCAGAGGAAAGAGCTACAACAATGCCTTTTGCTTTTTCGGCTTCACACAACACAAATTTGTTTATCTCAGAAGTCCAAAGTGGGTCTCTGAGGCTAAACTCAGCAGAGCTGGTTTTCTTCCAGAGGCTCGGGGAGAATTTGGTTTTTTGCCTGTTCCAACATCTAGAGGCCACCCACGTTTCTTGACCTATGGCCCCTTCCTCCACCTTCTAAGCACATCACTCCAACTTCGATTCCACCTTCATATCTCCTTTCTGCTCTGATCATCCTGCCTCCTTTTGAGACAGAGTCTCGCTCTGTCACCCAGGCTGGAGTGCAGTGGCATGATCTTGGTTCACTGCAACCTCCGCCTCCCCGGTTCAAGTGGTTCTCCTGCCTCAGCCTCCCAGGTAGCTGGGATTACAGGTGCCACCAAGCCTGGTTAATTTGGCGACAAAGTGAGATCCTGTCTGAAAAACTAGTAATTTTTTAGTAGAGACAGGGTCTCAAATGTTGACCAGGCTGGTCTGGAACTCCTGACCACAGGTGATCTGCCCACCTTGGCCTCCCAAAGTGGTGCGATTACAGGTATGAGCCACCGCACCTGGCCTCCTGCCTCCTTCTTATAAGGACTCTTATGATTACACTGGCCCCACTCACTTAATCCAGGATAACCTCTCCATCTTAAGATCCTTAATTTAACCGCATCTGCAAAGCCTTTCCTACCATGTAAGGTGACATGAATTCACAGGTTGCTGGGATAAGGCTGTGAGTATCTTTGGGGGAAGACGGGTGCATGACTGTTGTCCAGGTGGCCTTGGACCAATTCAGTTCCTCCCTCTTTCTCACTTCTAGTTCTCAAGAACGATTGTAGAATGTGCTGAGAACGCAATACCCTCAGACAGAGAGGAACCAGTACAACAGCCCAGGCTCTGTTTCTGTTCCTCCTAGAATAGGATGCCCTTCACTCCTTAGCCCAACAAGTCTGATGATTCCCAAGGTTTAAAACCCAGGACAGCCTACTTTCCAGGGTCCCTCAGCTGTGGTGCAAGTGGGTTCCATCCACCCCAGGAAGCTCTCCTGAGCCTCAGGGGACTGGCTCTCCATGACTGGCTTACATTGTTTTGTAAGTTGTGTGAGTGTTCTGTCTCACTGGACTCACGCAAGTAGTAGAAATCGCAGCTGAAATGCAGTGGGCTAACATGGCGCTAGCGCATAGGGAATCTGCCTTACAGGGGGATTGTTAAGCCTACCAGAGTAAGATTCTCTATGGTAAGCTGCCTACAACAAGGCTTTTACAAATTAATAGAAAATAGAATTTTAATTCTGGTCTTGATTTTTTTCGCTCAGCTCTTGTTTACCAACTTGGCATCTTGTGGCCAGCGCGAGCCAGCATGGGAACTTCAGAGAGTTTGCAAAAATCCCTTTAAGACTGAGCTGCATAAATGTCATTTGAAAAGGTTAGAGACAATGGGTGCTTATGGCCTCTCTTCTCTGTGGGCTTGCCAAGGCATGGCTGGTTTTACTCCTTTGGGATGTTTCCAACTACAAAGTACTTTTCCACTCCCAAGATCACACAATCTTCCAAATGAAATATTAAAACAAAAAAAGAAAAAAATCAGAGTCTGTGAGAAAAAAGAAAGCTATTACAATCAGGAAGAAAAATAACAGTCCTTTTTACAGTCACCCCATACATAATAATCAATATGCCAAACTAGAATGTCATCATGTAAATTCTATCTGGTGTTTTCTTTTTAAACAAGCATCTAGAATGCTTTTAGCCAGGCATGGTAGCGTGAGTCTATAGTCCCAGCTACTTGGGAGGCTGAAGTGGGAGGATCACTTGAGCCCAGGAGGTGGAAGCTGCAGTGAGCTGAGATTGTACCACTGCACTCCAGCCTGGGTAACAGAGCGAGACCCTGTCTCAAAAATAATAAGATAAAATAATAACATAAAATTAATAATATAAATTTTTAAAAAAATTAACTACTGTACAGAATTGGATCATATACATATTTTAATTGACTCCAAACTTTGTAAATTAAGTTGTGTATATATATATGTATGTGTATATGTATATATTTATTTACATTTAGGTATTTCCAGAGATTTTTATTTCAGATTCAATAGAAACTCATGTTTTCGTATAACATATGGACAGATCAACAATAAGCATGGGCTAAATGAGCTGAGGCAACAGTAATCTTTAATCTGTGTCTTTAGATTGGAATGTGTTAATAGTAAAGGGAGTGATATAGGATAATTTAAACAATATATTTGCCTGAAAGCCCAAGGCCTGTTCTAATAAGACAGTGGATGTCAGTTTTTTATATCACTTAGTGAACAATGACTGTAAGATACTTTTTTGCGTTTGTGGTACACAGATGTCACAGTCAATTTGTTGCATCATAGTATTTTGTAAATTTTTTCCCATGACCTTTCACCTATAGAGGTATGAAGAAATAGAAGAGTAGAGGCAGGCAGTTGAAGGGTGAACGAGACCATCACCTGCAGATGCCCAGGAGCAGCCAACTCACATGTTGTCTACTCTTGACCTAGTCAGTAAGCAGTGCTGATTATAGCCCTGGCCTTTCAACTGAAAACTCGTAATGAGAGACACTTGCTTTATTTCTCAGTGGCTATTTCTTTACCTGAAAAAAATACCAATAGGGAAGAGAAACTTAGCAAGGGGGCACTTTTCACATTTTGTTAGAAGTTCTGAGTTTAGTTTGTCAACACTGCAGGATGGCGGCTAATGGGTGGATGTCCTCAACATAAGGAGAGTGCAGAATTCAGCTCACTCTTAACACGCAGCAGGACGAAACCCCAGCTGGGGGCATGAGGAGAGTTGCTGAATTCCATCTACTGAAATCTGAAAAGTAAAGTTGGTAAGAATGACATTTGAAAGATCATTGGAATGTACGATGCACTGGGTCAAGAAATTTACAATTAACTCGTTTGAAGATGTGACCTCTAGAACCACACACTGAGAATGGATTTCGCTGGTCTGCCTCCAGTTTGTTGAACCCAGGTTCCTGTGTTCCAGCTGCCTTTAGCCAGTAGCCCTGAGTCACCTCACCCTTTATCTGTCAAAGAACAAACAGGTTTTCTTCATTCAATGAGGAAATAAACTATTGTTTCCTTGCAATTTATTTCTTGAATTGTGAAGAACATTTGTCCTGTAGAGTTTTCTATATTCTAGACCTTTCTGGTTGCATCCCTACACACTTCCTGTGAACTGGTGTTTACAGTACAAGCTTGAGATACTCACTCAGATCTGCTTAAGTGGATTCATGAATTTGCAATCCTAGAAAGTCATAATAAATAAGCATAGGCTGCGCATGGTGGCTCACGCCTATAATCCCAACACTTTGGGAGGCCGAGGCAGGAAGATCACTTGAGTTCAGGAGTTTGAGACCAGCCTGGGCAACACAGCAAAACCCTGTCTTTAAAAACTAAAAATTTTAAAATTTTAAAAATAAAAAACAAAAAAAGAAATAAGCATATAGGTGACAAAGAAAATAAATTGTAACACAAACTGTATCAATCCTGGTGTGAAAAGTTTTGTAATCATTGTGTTTCTTTTTATATGTTTTCTTCAGTTTTCAGTGGTTTGAAACATTTCAGGCCTGACACACTAGAGAATTTAATATACAATTTTAATTGTAATCCTTAGCAAGCTTTAGCTATTTAAGTGTGCAATCAACGTTTAAATGCTAAAGAGTTCTGACTTTCTAAATAGATAAGTATGATTTTCAAGATCTAGAAACACTTTAAGATTTTCATCTTACTAAAGGTAAATTTTGATTAATGTATATTTGACTTATAAGAGTTATCTAAATCCCTATCAAAATTTTATTCTTCGATATGGTGCCTGCAAAAATCAGATTTAAAGAAAGAGCTGAACTTTCCTATGTGAACTGCAGGGTAAGTTCTTCTTTTAGAAGAATATAGACTAATGAGTGCAGGAGTGAACGCCTTGGAGTATCATCATTCCACCAACACTAAGAAAGTAATGATTCTAGACCCTCAGCAGCCAAAACCATCAGGTGAAAAGCCAAGGGGACACTCTCACAAAACACGCATGCGGGGGTGTCCCCTTGGCTGTTCACCTGATGGTTTTGGCAGCTGAGGGTCTAGAATCACTACTTTCTTAATATTTGTGGAATGATGATATGTATTATATATATACACACACACATATATACATATATACACATGTATACATAGATATACATATATACATATATACATATATATATATATATATTTTTTTTTTTTGAGGCAGAGTCTCACTCTGTCACCCAGGCTGGAGTACAGGGGTACCATCTCAGCTCACTGCGACCTCTGCCTCCTGGGTTCAAGCAATTCTCCTGCCTCAGCCTCCCAAGTAGTTGGAATTACAGACGTGCACCACCACACCTAGCTAATTTTTGTATTTTTAGTAGAGACAGGATTTCGCCATGTTGGCCGGGCTGGTATCGAACTCCTGGCCTCAAGGGGTCCACCGGCCTCAGCTTCCCAAAGTGCTGGGATTGCAGGCATGAGCCCTGCACCCGGCCTATCTGGTTGATATTAATAAAACCTGAATCCATTCATCTCCACATCACATCACATCACATCACATCACAGCACAAAAAGAGGAATAGCCAGACTTCCGTCTCCTGCTGGTAGTACACACCACCACCTAGAACACAGTCCTACCAAAAAACCACTCCTGAGTGTGATCACTTCTCTAGGTTAAAGTTGTCAAATTTAGCAAACAAAAATGCAGAATGATTAAAAAAAATACAGGGGCCAAGCGCAGGGGCTCACGCCTATAATCCCAGCACTTTGGGAGGCTCAGGTGGGCATACTGCTTGAGCTTAGGAGTTCAAGACTAGCCTGGGCAACATGGCGAAACCTGTCTCTACAAAAAATACAAAAATTAGCCAAGCATGGTGGCATGTGCCTGTAATCCCAGATACCTGGGAGGCTGAAGTGGGAGGACCACTTGAGCCCAGGAGGTTGAGGCTGCAGTGAGCCGAGATTGCATCACTGCACTGTAGCCTGGGTGACAAAGTGAGACCCTGTCTCAAAAGAAAAAAATACAGGATGTCCAAATATTACAGGGGGCATACTTACAATAATAAAATTATTCATTGTTCAGCTGAAATTCAAATTTAACTGAGCAAGCTGCATTTTATCTGTAAAACCTACTCTAAATCTAAACACCAGTTCACAGGAAATACATAGAGACACAGCTAGAAAAGTCTAAAATGTAGAAAATGCTACAGGACAAATGTTCTTCAAAAAATAAATTGCAAGGAAACAATAGTTTATTTGCTCATTGAAAGGAAAAAAACCAATTTGTTCTTTGACAAATAAGTTGCAGGAATGAAAGAGGGAGAAAAATCTATAGATTCTTTAGATTAAAAGAGACTTGGGCCAGTCACAGTGGCTCACCCGTGTAATCCCAGCACTTTGGGAGGCCAAGGTGAGGCAGGGCGGATCACTTGAGGACAGGAGTTCCAGATCAGCCTGGCCAACATGGCAAAACTGTCTCTACTAAAAATACAAAAATTAGCCTGTTGTGGTGGCGTGCACCTGTAGTGTCAGCTACTTGGGAGGCTAAGGCATGAGAATTGCTTGAACCTGGGAGGCAGAGGTTGCAGTGAGCCAAGATCACTCTACTGCACTCCAGCCTGGGCAACAGTGTGAGAGGGAAGGAGAGGAGAGGAGAGGAGAAGGGAGGAGAGGAGAGGAGAGGGGAGGAGAGCA